>NC_089796.1:49517898-49562898 GCF_040412425.1 Macrobrachium rosenbergii
TCCATGAAAAAGATGCACAATCGTTATGTTGATGTTTGTATAATACTGTTAATGTGTGAATAGAGTTCAGTATAATGTAGGCTAGGCTACCAGTTTGTTGATGCAGCACACTGCGCCACCAAATCGAAGCGGCCGGTGAGCGAGTTAGCGCAGCGACCCGGGAAATTTTGAAAATTAGTGCGGAAACAGAAATTACTCTAGCTGAAATTTGTGCGGATTACTGATTGTTCGGACTACTGATTGCCGGATTAGTGATGGTCAACCTGTATATATATATATATATATATATATATATATATATATATATATATATATATATATATATATATATATATATATATATATATAATATATATATATATACAGTAGAACCTCGGACTTCAACACTAATTCGTTTCCAGAAGAAGCGTCGAGATTCGATTTAGTCGAATTCTGAGTTAATTTCTCCAATAAGAAATAACTGAAAATGGATTAATCAATTCCTCACCACCAGTCATTACCCCAACCTTACCTTTTTATACAAAACATTACACAAATTACAATTAAATATGTTCAGAGTTGAATAACTTACCATATCAGAAGCTTTTCGTACATTTTTAAATGTACACTGTATAAAAAAAAATTGGCCTACAACCAATGCGGCCGTATTACCGATGATAGACCGAGCGCCATAGGCTAGGCTAGGTAGCCTATAGGCACTACCAGAATGTACTGTAACGGGTACACACGAAAACTGTTGTTAATAATGATAACATTGAAAAACAAGCCTGATTATCACATTAAATTAATAATACAGTATTTATAAGCCGAATTACTGTATGTCTGTTATCATAAAATTAAGAAAAATTTCCTAAATTACGTCGGAACTTGGCAGCTTGTGGCAGATGTAAACAAACCACAGCGCCACCCTGGTGGTGTATCGCGGTACTAATTACATAAACATTCAGTATTTATGGTAAATATCATACATAGTCTACTGGAATAGTGTACAAAATCACTGTAAAACATCTTTCAGTAAATATTATGATTCCCTAACATATTGGGACCCATGATTGGATGAAAATTCAGTGCAGAAAGCCAAAAAAATTATATATACCTGTACAAGGTGTACTTCTCCAAACAATAGCAGCAGCATGTGTGGGCTTTAAATGCTTTTAAATAGCATGGGAAGAACGCCACCAACAACGCCAACTAGCGGCAGCCGCCCGAAACTCTTTTTTCTACAAACATCATATGATTCATTGGGTCGGATTCGGTTTGTGTTCGAGTTCCGACAAAATTTAAAATTTACTCAACATTTATGTCGAGTTCTAGAAACTCCGATTGTATGTATATATATATATATACATATATATATATTCTATATATATATATATATATTGAGGATATATATATATATATATATAGAAATCATCAACTTATATATATAAATTATATATATATATATATATATATATATATATATATATATATATATATATATATATATATATATATATATATATATATATATATACAGTCATACCTCGAAATTACACGAGGTTAGGTTCGAGCCCCTTGTGCAAGGTGAATTTTCGCGTAAGTTTGGCATGGTCTTTAAAAATGCTAATAAATGTTTATTTCTAGAGTTTAAGTACTAAATATGACCTAATCATGCTCCCAAAGTATTAAACTTACTTTTAAATGAACTAAAGTTAGTGAAATTTTATTTAAAATTTAGCTTATTACCCTTAAAAAAGGAATACAGTAAATGGTTCACAAAAAATTGAGTACCGCACAGTTTCATAATAGCGCATTTACAGTAGGTGCGTACGTATACTAATGTTACCCCTAATTCATGGGATGCTGTTTTCTTTGTCACTTAGAGTAAAAGCCGTTTTCTTTGCGTCACTAGTTAAAACGTCATGTGTCAGTCAACAAAAGTACAATTCCATAAAATATTGAAAACATGTACATAATGTTCGTAGAAGGTAGTACAGTACAGGTAAAGTTCAATCAATTTAAAATTATATACTGTACAGGTAATGACGTACAGAGAAATAATAAGTTGTAAAAGTATGTTTGAGCGCTAACTACGAATGAGAGAGAGAGAGAGAGAGAGAGAGAGAGAGAGAGAGAGAGAGAGAGAGAGAGAGAGAGAGAGAGAGAGATACTGTAATAAAGTAACTGTACTGTTTTTGTATCTTATTTATGCGCAAATATATAAATACAAGTTTTCCATTCTGATTTTACACCTAAAAACACGAAAACTTAAAAATTAAACACACTTTCTACAGGGGTATCATCTTTGAAAAATGAAGTAACTAAGGGTATCACATCTTGTAAAAGTACACCAACTGAACATGCTGTAATTACATGCACATACAGATTGCACCAGCACTTTTCTCCGAGGTGAACAGAGTAATTTTCAAAGAATGTCACTTATACAACTCCTAGTTACATCTCTGATATTACATTAACGAATTCATTTTATCAAACGAGCGCGACTGAACAACCTCATCTCAAGGTCATGTAAAGTCCTTGTGACAGACTTTGCAAATGGACATAATACTTGTATGATATTTATGTACAGAAATATAAATATAAATTTTTCACATCGATTTTACAGTTAAAAGCATGAAAACTTATAAATGTACTTCAAACATTAAACAAGCATTTTCTGCAGGGGTATCATCTTTGAAAAGTGCAGTAACTTTGCAAATGGGTATCACATCTTGTAAAAGTACACTAAGTGAATGTGCTGAAATTACCTTTGCATCATATCTATGCATGTACAAAAATAAAAATAATACAGTGAACCCCTGTTTTCGTGGGGGATGCATCCCACACACCCCCGCGAATAGGTCAAATCCGCGAATGCTTACAACGCCCCTCTAAAAATGCTTATACCTGTCTACCATGAAGGGTCAAACACCAAAGCCTAAAAATACCAGCCTACATCAAATATACATTAAACTATTACCTTATTACTGTATTAATCTTTGAAATGATACTATTAATATAATTTCCAAACCATCTTAAACATTTTATCATTACATTTATACGTACGTACTGTATGGCTTACAGCTGTAGGTGAAACTAATCCAGTCCCCCCTACGTATTCAGCCACACATTTTCTTTCATACAGTTATAAGCCGTTCCGTTTTCTTTTCAGGGGGAACCATTGGTATTTACGTATACAGTACGAAATTCACAAAAAGAGAGAGCCAAAAATTTAAAAAACGTATGCACATTTTAAAAAATTTAATACTACGTATATTTGTACCTGTCTACCATGAAAGGTCAACACCAAAGTACTGTACAGTATGCCTAAAAATACCAGCCTACATCAAATATACATTAAACTGTACCTTATTACTGTATTAATCTTTGAAATGATACTAATTAATATAATTTCCAAGTCATCTTAAACATTTTATCGTTAAATTTATACGTACATACTGTATGGCTTACAGCTGTAGGTTAAAATAATCCAGTCCCCCCTACGTATTCAGTCACACATTTTCTTTCATACAGTTATAAGCCGTCCTGTTTTCTTTTCGGGGGGAACACTGGTATTTACGTATATGTAATTCACAAAAAGAGACAAAAAATTCTTTAAAAATTTATGCACATTTTAAAAAATTTCATACTTCTGTACTTATATATTAAGATTACTACATACGTAAATCACACGGGTACTCACCAGCGATGAATGTTGATTAAAGATGATGATGATGAATTAGCTGTGCAGTGCGATGAATAATGATGAAGATATGACTGCACAGCAAAGCAGAGTTGTTACAACTCATCTGAGGGTGCCTCTTCACCTTCAGGAGGCACTTCTTCAGTTGATTTGGGAGGCACGACTTCAGGCAGTTGGGAGTTGGGGAGGCATTTCTTCAGGCAATTCGAGAGGCACTACTTCAGGCGACTGGGGAGGCACTTCTTCGGGTGATTTGGGAGGCTTTGGAGGGGCCTTCTTCGTCTGTTTGATGAACATGGTGATAGGCAGCTGCCGTCGCTGCTTTTTCATGGTGGTGAGGGTTTGATTTATAGGGCTACCATGCTGAATCAAGCATGTTTGAAAACTTTAAGGAGCGTTCCATAAAAGGATCCCATGTTGAAACATACTCCTGCAGATCCTGAATCATTCTCTTCATGTGGGACAGATGTTCCAAAGTCAGGCCGCTCTCCTCTTCCTCCTGCTCCTCTCCTGAACCTGGCGTATCTTCTTCCTCACTGGCAGACTTCGTCAGCTCTTCCAAATCCTGGTCCGTCAGGGGGTCAGAGTGAGCATCAATAAGGGTGCCAATTTCATCCTCGGTGATGTCCTCGAAGCCTTCCCCACCTAGAATCCTCGCCAACTGGACAGCCTTATTAATGGCCGAATGCTGAATTTCTTGAGGAGAGAAGCCCCTGTAATCATGAACACACTCCGGCCACAACTTGTTCCAGCATGCGTTCAGGGTCTCCTTCTTCATGTCATTCAGTGATCAGCTGATGATGCTCAGACATGTGGCAATCGTGAATTTACGCCAATATTCTTTTAGCGTAAATTCACTGTCACTGTCCATTGCAGTTACAAGGTGCTGGAGGGAGTTCCCGGTATAGAGTGCCTTGAAGGCACGGATCACGCCCTGGTCCATAGGCTGGAGGAGAGAGGTGGTGTTGGGAGGGAGGAACTCAAACTGGACTCCCTTGTAAGAAAGATCAAGAGGGTGGCCACCAGCATTATCCATAATCAGCAACACCTTGAACTCCATGCCCAAGTCGTTCAGGTATTGCCTAACTTGAGGGACGAAGTTCTGATGGAACCAGTACTCTGTGAGGACTTTGGTGATCCAGGCCTTAGGGTTATGCATCCAGAACACAGGAAGCAATGCCTTGTTCTTATTCTTGAGGGCCCTGGGGTTTGCAGCCTTGTAAATGAGGCCTGGTTTAAGCATGAAACCGGCTGCATTCCCACACGAGGAGGGTAACCCTATCCTTCTGGGCCTTGAATCCGGAGGCTTTAGCTTCGTCCTTCATAAGGTATGTCCGGGAAGGCATCTTCTTCCAGAACAGGCCAGTCTCATCCATATTGAACACCTGTTCTGGATGGTAGCCCTTCTCCTCGATGATCTTCTTGAAGGCTTTCGGATATTTCATGGCTGCTTCAGTGTCTGCAGATGCAGCTTCCCCATGCAGAGTAACAGACTTTAGGTTGAACCGCTTTTTGAAATCTGTGGAACCACCCTTGCTGACCTGGAAACCTTGAGGCGCTGATGATGGTCCTGCTTGGGGTTCTTCCCCCTCTTCTTCTTCTGCTGGTTCATCAAAGCCTAGAAATTCCAATTCGCCTTCTTCAATGCCTTCCTCTGCCTGTACTACGTCGTCGCCTTCCTTAGCAGTTGATAACTGCCGGTGGAGTTGTCGTGCTTTCTCGCGAATGATGTTGGAGTTGAGGGGCACGTTTTTCTTCCGGCAGTCCTTTATCCAGATTGCCAGAGCAGATTCCATTTTCACAACTGTTTTATCCCGCACTGTTGCAACTGTCTTTGCACTACCGAAGTAGCTCATACTCACAGACTTGCGTATCTCCGCCTCTTTCTTCTTGATATATCTCACTGTGCTTTCATTAACACTGAAATGGCGACCAACCGCGGCAAAACTTTTGCCCTCCTCTAACATGTCAAGAAGTTTCACCTTCTCCTCGAGTTTCATAACAGATTTCTTTCTTTTAAACTCTTTGCCAGAAGGCTTTGAAGGAGCAGGGCGTTTTTTAGCAGGCATTTTAGGGCCGAATACTGCCGATTCACAAAGATAAAAAATCGAAACGGACAGACGCACGGTTTCACACGGTAAGATGCTGCGAACTATACGCACAATCTGAAGATGATGCCGTCGAGCGTCCTCCCAGAATTCCGTGTTCGCCTGTTGGTTGTGAATGTTCAGCCAATGAGCGCCAAGTGAACAGCCAATGAGCGCCAAGGAAAATGAATGGTGCTTCTGGATTGGCTGCTTTGCAGATGACAGCCAATAGTGTGTCGAGTATCACTGATCCTAGGTACACAGCGTCTAGCATCGCGATTTCTTTGTATTTGCAGAGAGGTGGCTTGGGTGAAGCACTTTTAAGAAAAACAAATATATATTATTGAAATTTTGCTGTGTTTACGTTAATATATTACAGTACTGTAATATTTGAAAATTAGTAAATAATTTTTAACTTACAAAATGTATTTACAGCAGTCATTACAGCAATATATACTTTACATACATGAAAATGCTACGTACCGCAGATGTAAACATACGTACTCTGCAGTATTCCTGTTGTCTTACGTATTTTAGATATGTTCTACGTACTACCCGTAGTACTGTACTATACTATGTATCATCCTAAAACACTTTTTGTATGTAATATTTAAAAATCATCTTACAACAAAACATTTTATAAAATGTACGTACTGTATGCGCAGAAGGTCCGTGTTAGTATATGTATGCGCAACCAATAGTACCATGCGTATATCGTAGCGGGAAATTTCAGCAAATGACCCAATATACAACCCGTTTTATTGCTATCTTACAACAAAACATTTTATAAAATGTACGTACTGTATGCGCAGAAGATCCGTGTTAGTACATGTACGCGCAACCAGTACAGTAGTACCATGCGTGTACCGTAGCAGCAAATTATCGGCAAATGACCCAATACAGTATACAGTAGTGTAATCCGTTTTATTGCTACTGTATCTCACGTTTGTGTGTTTGCATGTACAGTACTATGGCCTAAAAATATTTTTTGAAATCGTGCATGAAGATGTCCTCTGAATGCTCTGCTTCTTCTAAGGCCTCTGGCCAATAGCCTACAATTACTGTAATGACTGATGAGAAGAAAGTACTGTAGACATGATTGTTTTGTTAAGAGAGGGCAAAAGTCACGGAGAAGTAGCAGCCCATTACAGCATGACATTAATTGCGGTCGCCCACATTGAGCATGAACAAGGTAAAATACTCATGCAGCCCTACTGTACCACCTTCGTTGCCATGTTCAAATACCTTAACATGACAGCGCCTCCCGTCATTCATCGTACTGCACAACTAATTCATCATCATCATCATCTACAGCATACTGAAATCAACATTCATCACCAGTTACTACCCGTATGATTTAACTTTACAGTATAGTACAGTACTGTATTTATTATTATTAAGGTACCCAGTGTAGCATACATAATATTATTATTTAATTTCTATTACTATTATATGTACAGTACTGTAGTACAGTATTATTATTGATTTACACGATTTTTTAATGTTATTATACAATAAATATGAAAATACAGCATACTATTGCTATACGAAAAAGACAAAAAAATCTGCATCCGCGAATATGGAGTTTCCCGCGAATATTTTTATAGATATGTTCCATGGAAAAACCCGCGAATGCGTGAGTTTCCCGCAAAATTTTTTTAGATAGGTTCCATAGAAAAACCCGCGAGTGGGTGAGTCCGCGAACCTTGAGCACGCGAATACGGGGGGTCCACTGTACATTTTCGATACAGATTTTACACATAAAAGCATGAAATGCATTTTTCATAGAGCTTTGCACATTAAAACATGAAATGCATTTTTCATACAGATTTTACACATAAATGCATGAAATGCATTTTTCATACAGATTTTACACATAAAAGAATGAAATGCATTTTTCATACAGATTTTACACATAAAAGAATGAAATGCATTTTTCATACAGATTTTACACATAAAAGCATGAAAACTTGTAAATTACTTCAAAAATTAAACACCCACTTCTGCAGGGTTTCTCGAGAATTTCGTGTCTGTGAAAAAAATCGTGTATGCCCATTAGTTAGGTTCGGTGAAAGTTAGTGTGTGTGTGAATTCGCGCAACTCGAATCGTGTAAGATCGATATATATTATGTGTGTATATATATATATATATATATATATATATATATATATATATATATATATATATATATATATATATATATATATATAATATATATAAAGGTTTGCACAACGTTCTAATGATGAACAAGGAGTGGAGCAGATTGAATGAAGTGGATGTGCAGAGGCTGGCCCAGCATCTAGCTAGCCTCTCCTTATATCAACACTGGTTATAAGGAAAGAAGGCTGATGTGAGATGGAAGTGTGGCAGATAATTAAAGGAGCCTGGGCTAAGTACACAGATATTGGGTTGATTCTTGATGAGAAGATTCCTTTGAGACTTAGGATAAAGGTCTACATAACAGTAATCAGACTGGTACTACTGTATAGTGCAAAAATGAAGGCAATGTAAAGAAAGGAGGAGGGATTCTTGGAAAGGACACAGATGAGAACGTTGAGATTAAATCCTGGGAGTCTCATTGCTGGAATAAGTTGAGAGTGAACACAAGAGAAAAATGGTAGACATTTACAAAATAACAGATAAAGCCAAGACAAAGCAGGATAAGGTGGTATGGTCATGTAGTTTGCCTGGGATGACGATGCTCTGGTTAAGCCGCGTGTACTATAGTAATGGTGGGTAGAAAGCAAAAGTGGGCATTGAATTAGATGGACTGACATCATAGCGAGCCATGTATCACTAAAATAGAATTCTCTGGAGAAGAAAGACTCAAATGACCAACCCAACAGAAAGATTGGATTAAGGGAATAAGAAGAAGATGAAGAAGAAGAAGAGGTGGGGGTGCCAAACATCATTCTTGTGCTTTGGTCTCAATGAGATGTGATACACTGGGTGGTTATGCTCATAATTACTGAGTCCTGTGGTAGCAGTTGGACAGATGGTCCCAACTTTGGGTGAGGTTCCCTTTACTACAAATTCTACATCTTCAACACCTTCACTACCTTGACATTTATGGCACAGACCCTCCATAGTTATTGCTGTATTGAATAACAGTAAAACAGCAAATTACAAACATTTTCAAAACTAGATTCTCCAATGTCTGGACAACCAAAGGGTTCAGATGATGTATTTGCATCCTCTCAGTCACTGATTATATAAAGGTGCAATCAACTATACATTATCCCATTCTGGCCTGTGAAAATTATTTTAAGGGTCAAGAGAAATATCACAGATGGTGAAATGACAAGTAAAATTGCTTGTGCACTACATTAGATCTCTTTTGTCTTCTCCACTTTCTAAACATAATATAGATGTGGGTGCTGTTTTGAGGCCAGGCAGGCAAAGGTGCCAGACAAGATTCTAGTACTTTTATCTCGGGGGTTTGATACACAGGGGGAACATGTTCATACTTGTTGGGTCTTGTGGTAACTGTTGGACAGATGGTCCCAATTTTGGGTGATGTTCCTGAAACTCTAGGTGTAGCCTTCATCACTTTATCATCTTATTAGTTATGAAATAGTTTTTCTGGTGTTACTGCTTCAATGTAACTCAGATTGGATAAGTGTTAAACTCTGGTACAAGTTGATCCTGGGAGCACCTTTTGGGAGTAAGAGGTTCCCAATCTGTGAGTTCCCTAATGGATTTGAAGTAGAATGGGGGGGGAGACAATAAGTTATTACTTAATACTAACCCCTTAAAAGAGTTATTTTTACATATTTGTTTGTGTCTCACAAACACAAATCCCTGGTAGTTCATCAGAAACATGTGTTTTGATAATTAAGATCAACAACAAGGATTTTTCAATCTGATCATTACATCTCAATTAGCAAATTCTAAGGTTTAAAGCAGTTTAAACCTTCCCACATAAATTGAGATTTGGGCTAATTATAAGTACAGTAATGGGTTTGTGATGAAACAAAATGTCCATACAAGCCCATTAGTACCTATGATGTAAGCTCTGACCTCTCAATCTAACTATCTACAGTCCATGGATTACCTGACAAGAATATGAGATGTACAGCTGCTTTAGATATTGGAATCAGCCCCATGCATATGCAATTTTACCAACTGATTGCCATTCTCTTTCTGTCAAGAGCAATTGAAGTGTCTGGCATGATTTCATGAATCATGAAAGGGCTACTTGCAACTGAGAGGTTTGAAAAAATAACATTTTGTTCAGGGTCATGAAACAAAGTTGAAACTCCCATAAGGAAATGTTTTTTTCAATAAGTATGCACAAAATGATACTCAAGAAGCAACAATTTCTAAAAATGACTGGGATAAGGTGAAGACTTGGGTAAGTAGGGAAGACCAAATGGACACCTGAACCAGAGGCCCTTCAGTCATACTCTGGGGAGGCTGAGATCTGATCAGATTGAAATATTTAGAGGAAGCTATGACATTGTTTTAGATCTACAAGCTATATACTAAGATATTTAGGCATTAGATGTGAATCTACATCTGGGAGCCATTGATTATGTACAGTGCCACACTTGTACTTGAAATTCCTAATTTATGCTATCAAATCAAAATAAACTTACCTATATGAGTAATAAGACCTCTAAATTGATCAAGGTATGAAAATCCATCAGGTGTCAATCCTAGTTTCCTAATTCCTTTGTTGAATTTCTCTGCACGGTCATAAGGGAAATGTTCCTGGTTAACTTTTACCTGTAAAAATGACAAAACCATAAAATGTCTGAGGTTACAACAAGTCTGTAATTTGCTATAAATGTTAACCTAATTTTCCTTCTCCTGATAAAATACAGTACATGGTATCACACATCCAAATTGTTCAAAAAGTTCTATTATCTAGAAAATTCACAGTACTTTACCATCTAAATTAAGAAATTAGAGTAATGGTTTTCAACTAATTCTGTTGTAAAAGGTTTCCCTAAATACTGTGCATTAAAATAAAATTATGCCATAATTACTTTTAAATCAAGAACCCTAATTTATACTTTTATCTCATTTCTTTTCCCCACACTGTAGAGTATATCTCATTTCTCTTCCCAACACTATACTGTACAATAATTTTATCTAACTTGGTGTATAAGCAATCACCTCTGTAGTTTTCATTTACCTCTCAAGGTGGGATTTGTCACAGGTGATTACCCTGTATTCTGTATGAATGAAAGAATACAGTAGTGGTACATAATCTTAGCCTGGATAATTGTTAAGAAGTACAGTATTTACTACTGTAAAATAATAACTGATACATTATTCTGACAACAGGTTCTGTAGAGAAGTTATTCTGAGCTCAGTTTACTTGTAATACACATCTGAAACCATCAGATGCTGGTGACACATAGGCTAAAATTGACATTTACCTTAATCACAGTAAGTGCAATCATTTTCCACGATTGCATAAAAATGTAGACCTGATATGCTGAAATATCCCTTAGTTATAGTCCTGTGCATATACACAGTATCTGAACTATCAAAAACTATCATTTTTATCAAAGTTTTACAGGAATTCAAGGAAAATATTTTTTGTACATATAATGTAGATCATAATTACATTTACTCAACTGGAACAAGATATGATAAAAACATCTAAGTTGTAAAAATTATAAAGAGGGACTAAAAGCAACAATATTAACCATACATAAACATTATAATAATGTAACAGAAGGTAATTTAATTCAACTGTTCACTATACTGTACTGATTTCCTGCTTAATGATCTCTATTTCTGATACTCATTTTCAGCTACAGAACTAAACCACTAAATAGTTAATTTGCAAGCTGGTAGTTTCTGTTAAACTGTCTCTATCACTTCTATAGTGTTATATTAAGTCTTCCCTTATAAAGGTAAAATGGTTTGTTTTTTTTTTTTTTAATCTCTTCATATGCTGAAAAGACTATTACAGGCCAGACTTATTACAGCAGACTTTTTGTACTCCAGAACTACTACATAATATTACATAACCTCACAAAAGTTTCAACTCCTTGCCACTCACTACAGCAAAAATACAATATTTCCATCACCAGAAGGCAATTTACAATAACATTAAACCAGAACCTGAATCTCAGCAAACACTTTCATTACTGTGTGTAGAAAATGTGCACAGACTGACAGTGACATAACGAATTACTTCTTAAAAATAAATAGGGTTATGAGTTCATACTCTACATGAGGGGTCTACATGGCTAGAAGTGCTTCAAAGACTTACTAGTCCATCCAAGGATACATGTTTTAATAAATAACCCAAGAACGAGTATGTTAATATATAAAATGAGTATGTCAATCACTCTATTTAATCTATTCTTGAATTGGCCTATAATAGTAATATTTATAACCTCACCTGGCAGCCTGTTCCAAAATAAAGCTATCTTATACTTTATGAAGTTCTCACAGTAGTCAGAATTGAACCTCTGTAGTTCCATTTCCACTAACTGGATCCATTTTGGTTGCTAAAGGTAAATATATTCCAGTCATCATTTTTTTATATATTTATAGAGGCTTTTCTAGAGAGTAGAAAATGAGAACAGAATACTAGAATATAGAATTTAGGCCAAAGGCCAAGCACTGGGATCTGTGAGGTCATTCAATGCTGAAACAGAAACTGACACAGTAAAAAAGTTTGAAAGGTGTAACAGGAGGAAAACCTCACAGCTGCACTATTCACCAGTTGTTAGGAGAGGGGTGGAAGTGCATGAGGTGCATAGTTGGCACTACCCCCTATGGGGAGAGTAGAAAATGAGGTGTTCTGGCATCCTCTGATAATCAAGGTGTCTTACTGATCCTGTTAGGCGGTCACTTCTGTAGTGAATCCAGTCTATATCCTTCCTCTAGGATGATGCCCAGAATTGCACAGCATACTTTAGTGGGAGTCTAACTGGTGACTGGTATAAGTTTAATAATATTACCTCCTTATTCATGGTAGTAAGCTAACAATTAAAGTACCTACCCCAGTATTTTCTGGGCTTTCTTTTCAACTTCACTTCAGGCTGTGACATCCCTGCCTACACGAGTTAGGGTAGACTAAAGACTTTAGCCTTGACTGGCAACTCTTCTAGGAGAAAGACACTGTGAAATCAAACCAGCAGATAGACGGGACCCTTTAGCCATGTCAGGCAACCCTTCTATGCGATGGTTACTCTGAATACAAACCTTGTTTGCCAACCTTGGACTGTGCCATAGCCATTGTACCAAGGCCTTCCACGGTCTTGGGTTTTGAGTTCCCTTGCTTGAGGGTACAATCATGCATTTATCCTATTTTTTGTTCACTTTCCTGAATTTTTTAATGTGTACGACAGACTGATGAGAAAGCAAAAGTTGCTTGGTGGGTTATCAGGAAAGTGCCTTCGTCTTTACCTATTCTTTTCCTTCTGAGCGTTTTATGATTTCTAAATTCATCCTGACTCTCCTCCCCCCGTTGTTGTGGCAAACCTGGCAGATTTCTTACTGCCTTACAAGGTATGCTGGCTCCACCTTGTTAACCAGTTGCTCCTGGAGCTTTTTTCAATGACACGGTGATGTTTATGTATACTTTCAAAGAATTTTTTCTTAAATAACATAAATACTATTGTTGATGGTATTGTTGTTTACTGTTCTGTTGATTTTTACAATGTTACTGTTGTTATGAGTCTATTTATCAGTTTTGCTGTTGATTTTTTGGTGTTAATTTTAATTCTTTTGGGGGACACTGAGCGGAACCCTAGGCCTGTTACTCATTAAAGTAAGAAAAACTGCAAAGTACTTTACTCACATATTCAAGGCTTAGGGTTTCCTTGATCTCCAGAGTTCTGTCCGTAACTACGATTTGATGTTTTTGTCTGTGACTCTTGTGAGTAGTAATAAGTCAAAGGTTGAGTTTTTAGTCCCGGGGTTTGATGGCCCAGATTTTATTTATTGTCACAACATCACATATGCACAAAGTATGGCTGTAAAAACTAAGTCTGGACAACCTACTTATTGTCAGATAAATCTGGAGCATAGTTGCCATGGAACTTCATCGTAACTCCACTCCGAATTTTCAGTGTTCTACAGAGTGTATGTATTTGCTGTTTACCGCAATCCAAACATAGACGATTCTATATATGACTGTCTCTTGGAAAGGATTAGTAGAGCTCAGTCTCAGGATTCAAAAGCTTCATTTGTTATTTGTGGAGGCTGTAATGCAAAGCACAGTGAGTGGCTAAATTCGAATTCCACATGGTCGGTCTGCTCTTGAGTTCTGTGTATCCTCTGATTTTGTCCAACTAATTGAGGGACCCACGAATACTTCTGGTAATAGATTAGACCTCATATTCACAGAAGTTACAGCTATTGTAAAGTTCAGGTTCTGCAAGTATATAGGCACTCCCAACCATTGTGCCAATGAGATAGACATATCTGTCAGTCAGTATATTTCTAATGCCAACCATTGGAATAATGGCTTCGCTGAAATCTGGAGCCACTTGGGATCACATTACTGAAGCTTGTCAGGCACTTAATATTTCAGATGCTGTATTAGATCATGATCCTAAGAAGAAGTTGAATGAGGTGAGGAATTATTCAACCTCATTTGTGGTGGACCAAATTGGCATCATCTTTGAGTCAAGCTCGCCTTCCATTCCACCACTACTAACAGATGACGGTAGACTGGTTAATGGTCCTGTGGAAAAGGCTGAACTGCTTCAACGAGCTTTTGAAGCTAAGCAATCAGCTGAGGGCGTCCCTCTCCCTGATACTTGTCCTTAACCTATTCTTACAAAATTTACATTTCACTCTAAGGATGCTAAGAAAATTCTGGATAATCTTGATAGCTGGGGTGGAGAAGAACCTGATGGTTTCTTCCCTTTGCTTTTTAAAAGAGTTTACAGTTAGTGTGTTGTCTCCAAAGATTAGTAGATTCTACAGATTTTTATGTCGACATAGTATCTTTGTGGATGAGTGCAAGCTTAGTAATGTAGTGCCTGTTCTAAAGAATGGCATATCTGCAGACTGCAGTAACTAAAGGCCAGTTTCTAATCTCAGTGTGCTCTTCAAGGTTGCTGAAAAACTTATTTTTAGGCCACTATATAAGTAAGTGGAATCTAAAGGATTGTTAGTTGATAGTCAATATGCATTTAGAAAGCAGTTAGGTACCTGCAATGCTCTTTTAGACTTGACATGTCTTGTGCAAGAGAACCTTGATAAGGGTTTTGAGTGCAGAGTAATTCAAATAGATTTTAGTGCTGCTTTTGATTTACTAAATCATAAGGCACTTATTTATAAACTTCAGAATCTTGGAGTGGGTGGATATGTTTCTGGATTACTCCAAGATTTCCTTACAAGTAGGCAGCAGTAAGTTGCTGTTGATGGGAACTTAGTGAACCAAACCCTATTGTGTCTGGAGTTCCACAGGGTAGCGTTCTTGGTCCATGCAGCACTTGTGGGTGTAGTAAAGTTCACTTATGAGATATGATGAAGCAGGCCCTCAGCCTCAATCGGAACATGGATAAGATTAGTGAATGGTGTAGTCAGTGGGGTTTGAGGCCGAACTCGAGTAAAATGAAAACACTATTGATTAGCAGATCTTGTATAGATTTTCCACACCACCCTTCCCTTAAGGTGGATGGGACTTTGTTGAATGAGTCTGAAGCTTTAACTATTCTAGATGTTGACTCACATCTTACTTTTGAGAAACATCTACTGTAATGAAAGTTTCAGCAAATGTTGCACAAAAGTTAGGTATTGCCCGTGAGGCCTCACATACAGTATTTATAATGGTGATAAAATCAATGCAACCTGTTTTACTGGAATGCTGTTCTCAAGTGTAGATGTCTGCTTCTGCCAGATATTTATCTCTTTTAGATTTGAGTTGTTCATGGCGGTAGGTTTCTGTTTCTTAATAGCAGCAGTTATGACTTGGACCATCACTGGATGGTTTCTTGTTTACCACTTTTTCATAAGTTGTACTTTAACAGAGACCTTTCACAAGCACAATTGATCCCTGATCCCCTTTTCCTGCCGAGAGCCACCAGATTTGCTGAACAGCAGCACCAATATGCAGTAAATATGCCTCACTGTTGAACTTCTCAGTTCAAAAGGTCTTTATTCCTCACACTGTTGGACTGTGGAACAGTCTCCCTGAGGAGGTCATGCAATTGAAACCTTAAAAGTTTTAGCAAAGATGCAATGCATTACTACACTAATGCTATTCTCCTTGCATTTAATACAGTTTTATCTATTTGTTAATATATTAATTCATTTTTTCTTTTAATAAGTGAGATCTCTTCTTTCTGTACTTCCCTTTACCTTCTCTTACTTCAGAAGCTTGAATTACAAGTTAATGGCCCCTATGAGCTTGTTCCATATGAACAAGGTTCACCTTCAGATTAAAAATAATAATAATTCTATACATTTTCCAGAAGGTTGTAAGTCACTGGTGACCAGGACTTCTATATCTTTCTCTCAATAACAGCTACCTCCTTGTCATATCAGTTACAGTATACAGGCAGTCCCCGGTTATCAGTGGGCTCCATTATCGGCGATCCAGTTTTACAGCACTTGCCTAGCGATGAAAATCGGCAATTTTCGGCGCTGAAAATCACCGATTTCCACTTATCAGAGCCGATAATTGGGTATTGGCGCCAATACATACCTAACAGAGGCACCAATAAGCGCCGAAAATCGCCAACTTTCAGTTATCATCACACCATCAGAACGGATCCCCACCGATAACCAAGGACTGCCTGTATGTACTTGGCATTCTTTTCATACCCTATGTACATGACTGCAATCACCTAAGTTGAATGGCATCTATGTACCATTTTACTGATCACTCACCTCTTTTCTTGAGTATTCTGGCATCTATGTTACAGAGCTCCCCCACAGCGGAAATGCAAAATCCTCTCTAAAAATGATTATCCTCTCTAAAAATTATTATAACTGGCTTACAACTACCAAATACCCTGTACCCCTTAAACTAAAATGTTTATAACTGCCTATTTAACAGTTCACTGCCTTATTTAACAGTTCAAACAAAAACATAACTTAAATTATCACTCTAAAACAATCTAATATCATTTCCAACAAAAATACACCCCAAACTATCATCCCAAAACACCTGAAGTCATCTTACATTACTCTCCTACAACTGTTACTCTTATGTGTATACACTCCTAAAATGCTTATACCTGACTATTTTAACAGTTCATTGCTAAGCTTGACAGTTCAAATCAAAATATACTTCAAACTATCATCCCAGAACACCCCAATATCATTTTCAAAGTCACCTTACAACATTAACTACCCACCTACAACCGCTACTCTAAGTATCCCCTATAATTCAGACACGCACATTTTCTTTTGCCTAACGTAACTCTGCGCATTGTCTACTGTACTGCACATAATGTACGTACATTTAATTATATTTTGCTGTGTTCATTCTGAAATAATACTTACTGTACAATACATATTTTAGGGTAGTACTACTGTATAGAGCACATCTAAAATATGTGGCTAGTTTAGAACGACAGGTCACGTTCCTCCAAACAGAATGCTAGGTTTGTTATGTCACGTTAGTATTTTCGTGATTATGTACAAATACATTTATGATAAAAAAATTATTTACTGCAGAAGTTCTTGATTTACGTCATTTTGTGGTTAGTCCTCACATCTCCCATAAATTTATTAAAAAATTCTTGTTCTCTCTCTCTCTCAGTATACATATCATTTAATGAAAAAATACAGCAAAATATCAACAAAATGTTATTTTACTAACAGAATCCATTTATACTATGCTTGCACTTCGATTTAAACAGCTCAGTTCCTCTCTCTCTCTCTCTCTCTCTCTCTCTCTCTCTCTCTCTCTCTCTCTCTCTCTCTCTCTCTCTCTCTCAGTATACATATCCTTTAATGAAAAAATACAATAATTAGTGAATATACAGTGTTGCTGTAAAAAAAAAAGTGAATTAGTGATAATTTTAGAGAAATGGTCCATAGAAAAATTCACAAATTGGTGAAAGTTCCCACATAAAATTGAAAGATATGTTCCACAAAACTTCGCAACAGTGTGAGGCATGAAAAAGTGAAGCACATAAAAGTGGAGGTCCACTATTGCTGTGTAGTTCCTCGTTGGGTGAGCGGGTTCCGTTCTCAGCTACCACTCTGTTGGTCGTGAGTTCGAATCTCCGACCGGCCAGTGAAGAACAAGAGGGATTTGTTTCTGGTGATAGAAATTCATTTCTCGCTATAATGTGGTTCGGAATCCACAATAAGCTGTAGGTCCTGTTGCTAGGTAACTAATTGGTTCTTAGCCACATAAAAATAAATCTAATCCTTCGGGCCAGCCCTAGGAGAGCTTGTTAATCAGCTCAGTGGTCTGGTTAAACTAAGATATACTTAATTTTAACTGTATTGCTGTAACATTATTGGCAATACTTTTATTTTTCATCAACAAACTCCCTTATTTTGCTATCAGTCCTAAGGATTGGTCATTCATACAGATAATGTAGAGCAAAGAACCAAGCACTAAACATGACATACACCACTGGTGACTTATAACCAGTGAAATCATTCCCCAATGATGACAATTCTTTGTTCTCTCATACCTAACATGTTATTCTTCTATCCAACTTCCTACTTAATCTTTGATACCTCGACTACATGCTTTAGCCATGAATCTTTTTTGTGGCATGTTGTCAAATGCCTTCTGGAAATCCACATAAGAGTATATTTATTGCTCTACTTATATCATGTGTACTAGACATGTCATGCATTAAGCCTAAAAGGTTGTTTTGGCAAGATCTTCCATCCACAATAAGACTGCCTGATTATGTCTCCTTTTGTGTCTGCTAAGTTCTAGTTTTTTCCCCAGAACTGAAATCAGGCTTACAGACCTGCAGTTCCCTGGTTTATCCTTAAAACCATCATGATTATTGGCGCAATAATTTGCAGTTCCAAACCTTCACTGATTTTTCTTGCTACAAAATGCTCTGTAGATGTCACAGAGGTCCTGTAGACTTGTTCTGGTTCAACTTCATTTTTATTGCCTTCTTCTGTTTTTCTATCTTCCATTAGCAAATTCTGTAGTGGCTTTCTCAGTATACACACAAACTAAGTACTCATTTAACAGATCTGCCACGCCTGCATCACTACTAATAACAATGCTATCTTTATCTTTTACAAGCCATATTATATTCCAGATTGGTTTTCTACCGTTCACATATGAAGATAATACTTTTGGATTTTCCTTAGGTCTGGATGCAGTCCCACCTTCATCTTCTAACTATGCCTTCCTTTTGATGAGTCATTTCTGTCACCTATGCAACGTCAGAAGTCCCAATGAGAAGATAAAGACCAACTATAAATAGCCATCATTACAAAAAGAAAGACAGAGAAAATAAACTCTAAGGATCCTATCTGTAATCTAGAGAGCCATTTTTTTTTAACCCTTAAACGCCGACTTGACGTATCGTAAGTCGACTAAAATTGTCTGTCGGGTGCCGAGTGGACGTACGGTACGTCAACTACAAAAAGTTTTTTAAATATTCGTGGAAAAATAGTTATAGGTCTAGTTTGCTAAAGATTTTAAATCACGCGCCTTGAGGGATGCTGGGAGTTCACGGATCACACTGTTGTTTTTTTTACAAGCGTTACCCAGCCGCACATGCGCCAATTTCTTTCTTCTCGCACTACAGAGCATCAGCGACGCATCTCAGAAATTCTTTCGTCACTTTGTCGTAATTTTTGCACCGTTTTATATTAGCCGTTACATAAAGTTTTATATATGAAAATGTGCGAAATTTCATGTAGAATACAACAAAAGATAACTAATGGTTGTAGCTTTTATAAGTTTGGAAATATTTTCATATAAATCATGATAAGTGCCAAAATTTCAACCTTCGGTCAACTTTGACTCAACCGAAATGGTCGAAAAACGCAATTGTAAGCTAAAACTCTTACATTCTAGTAATATTCAATCATTTACCTTCATTTTGCAACAAATTGGAAGTCTCTAGCACAATATTTCAATTTATGGTGAATTTTTGAAAAAAACTTTTTCCTTACGTCCGTGCGTGGTAACTCAGCCGAAAATCTCAGAAATTCTTTCGTCACTTTGTCGTAGTTTTTGCACCGTTTTATATTAGTCGTTACATAAAGTTTTATATTGAAAATGTGTGCAATTTCATGTAGAATACAACAAAAAACAACCCATGGTTGTAGCTTTTATCAGTTTGGAAATATTTTCATATAAATCACGATAAGTGCCAAAATTTCAACCTTCGGTCAACTTTGACTCAACCGAAATGGTAGAAAAATGCAATTGTAAGCTAACGCTTACATTCTAGTAATATTCAATCACTTATCTTCATTTTGCAACAAATTGGAAGTCTCTAGCACAATATTCTGATTTATGGTGAATTTTGAAAAAAACTTCTTCCTTACGTCCGCTTGCGGTAACCTCGGCCAAAAATCTCAAATTCTTTCGTCACTTTGTCGTAATGTTTGCACCGTTTTATATTAGCCATTACATAAAGTTTTATATATGAAAATGTGCACAATTTCATGTAGAATACAACACAAAATAACTAATGGTTGTTGCTTTTATCAGTTTTGAAATATTTTCATATAAATCATGATAAGTGCCAAAATTTCAACCTTCAGTCAACTTTGACTCGACCGAAATGGTCGAAAAACGCAATTTTAAGCTAAAACTCTTACATTCTAGTAATATTCAATCATTTACCTTCATTTTGCAACAAACGGGAAGTCTCTAGCACAATATTTCGATTTATGGTGAATTTTTGAAAAAAACTTTTTCCTTAACTCCGCGCACTGTAACGGCTGAAAATCTCAGAATTTCTTTAGTCACCTTGTCGTAATTTTCGCACCGTTTTATATTAGGCCTTACATAAAGTGTTATACATGAAAATGTGTGTAATATCATGTAGAATACAACAAAAAATAACTCATGGTTGTAGCTTTTATCAGTTTTGAAATATTTTCATATAAATCACGATAAATAGAAAAAATTCGACCTTCGGTCAACTTTAACTTGACCGAAATGGTCGAAAAATGCAATTGTAAGCTAAAACACTTACAGTCTAGTAATATTCAATCAATTACCTTCATTTTGCACCACCGGGAAGTCTCTAGCACAATATTTTGATTTATCGTGAATTTTAGAAAAAACTTTTTACGTCCGCACGTTACGAATTCATGCATCATTTTGTGATAATATTTTCTCTGTGTTGCTTTGATCGTTTTACAATTTGTTATATACCAAAATCATCGCAATTTAGTGTACAATACAACGAAAAGAATATAACTCATTAATTTTAACCGTTTTGCTCACAGCGCGATTTGTATACAATTATATATGAAATTTTTTGTTTGCGCTGTCATATATTCCAATATTTATATATGATAGTGATATTTTTTTCATTTCTGATGGTTGCATACTAAACTTCAGGTAATGACAAAAAAAGGAGCCAAAAATGAACTCTTAATCTTAAAAACTAAGCATGCTGTGATTTAAGAAAAAAAAAACTTTTTTTCCACTTTGGCACTAACTCCCGAACACCGCCGGCATACGACAGACTTTTGTAAATAGAGGCTCGGCATTTAAGGGTTAAATGACTTACAGCTTCAGTACATCTTCAAAGCAATACGCCATAAAAATAATGACATAAAACTGCATGTTAAAGTTTAACAGCATACCTCCTGCATTTTACCAGAGTTAAAACATTACATGAAAAAGTAATGAATTTGCCAATTTTAATTGAAATATTTCTATTTTCTAATAAAGCTGTATATTATTTGCTCAGTTATTCCTGGTTTACTACATTTTGTAACTATTTATACCATAAAAATCATAAACTGCATTGCATAAAACTATGGTAAAATTGTTTTAAATAATCTCTATAGAAAATCACATACTCTGCTAACTGCTTTATTTTTCCAACAGAATATAAATGATAAAATAATCAAACAACAGTAATAGGTAAATTATGATACATTACCTCTCTCCAGTGCTGTAGGTCTTTCAACAAGCGAGACTTAATGTGTTCATCATAAAGGAATTGTGAAAAAACATGGAATTTCTTCCGTAGAAACTGATATGTGAAGTTGACCTGCAAGGAAGAATAAAGTTTTTATATATTTTATTTCACGGATACTAGCTATTCTTTTAATAATGTCTACAATTTCAGCATACAGGGATGACAGACTTAAATTTTACCATGTAAAGGTGCTTATTCTACAAAGCAAATAATTACTTATTATGAACTGACCATAGTGCTACTGAGGATAAAGCATGGCAACAGTTTTAATCTATAAAGTAAATGAAATCTGTTTCAAAACACTGAGTACTGGTATAAAATGTAAACCATTCCTTCACTAAAGGAAGATGATTAAAGCATAATGCCACTCTCTAACTGGTTGACATCCACAGGTATAAAAGTACTATACAGTACCTACATAGGTTGTCTCAACATACTATGATCTGACTACGATGCAGAAGGGCTGTTTGTAATAATAAGGAGGGTATGGTAAGCAACAAGATCAAGATAACCACCTAGAAAGCCAGTAGAATACTTTGGGAAGTAGTCTAGAGTACTGTAAATGAAATAGTGTATCTTTTCTGTAGAATATAAAACCTTTACTGAAGTACTGCCAGGTTTGTCAAATCTAATCTTTATGGAGACAAACCCGCAGTTGTGTAATTGTACAAATATATTTAAAAATAACACCATACAGAGAGCTTATGAGAATCTGTATGGTTCCCTTGTTCAATGTGATGTGGAGAAGAAATGATACTAACAAAGTACTGTACTGTACTGTATAAACATAAGGCAAGCAAAGTTTACAAAACAAGGAAACTAGTTGTTAAAAGAAACAAAGGTAGATCAGGTTTTTTGAAAATGCCTTTAGTGTGTTAAGTTCTTTGTCAATGAAGTCAGGGTCACAAATTTCCAAAGTTCTGAAAAAAAAATTGACCAGGACGTTGGTTTTAAATGCATTATTGTGCCAGGAGGAAAAAAATGAATATACATTTCTGGGCTCGACCTGTGTCACCCAGTGAAATGATCCATTAGCACTCATTTCTAGGTATAAATATTGCTAAATATACCAGAGAAAAAGCTATCCATAATGCCAAGGAGTTCGACCCTGGATTGAACACCATTAGATGGTGTCGGTATGCACAAGAGGTGAGTGGTTGCCACTACTGTTTTGTTTACAAGCGTGACTCAGCTGTGCAGTATGCACGAATTTCTTTTCTAACCCAAAAGAAAGCATCAGCTAACTCTGCTGAAAATCTCAAAAATTCTTTAGTCACTTTGTCATAATTTTTGCACTGTTTTCTATTAGCCTTTACATAAAGTTTTATATATGAAAATATGTGCAATTTCATGTAGAATACAACAAAAAATAATTCATGGTTGTAGCCTATATCAATTGTGACATATTTTCATATAAATCACAATAAGTGCCAAAATTTCAACCTTCTGTCAACTTTGACTTAATTCAAAAATGGCTCAAAAGTGCAATTGTGTTAAAACTCTTACAATTTAGTAATATTCAATCATTTACCTTTCATTTTGCAACAAACGAGAAGTCTCTAGCACAATATTTCCTGATTTAAGATGAATGTTTGAAAACCTTTCCTTACGCCCACCCTAACTGCGAATGCAGAAATTTTAGTCACTTTGTCGTAATTTTTGCACCATTTTTCATTAGGTGTTACATAAAGTGTTACATATGAAATGTGCACAATTTCATAGAATACAACAAAAAATAACTCATGGTTGTAGCTTTATCAGATTTGAAATATTTTTCACATACATCACGAGCATGGTGTAATTTAAACTCATTTGTCAACTTTGACTCGACTGAAATGGTCGAAAAATGCATTGTAAGCTGCTAATCTTACATTCTAGTAACATTCAATCATTTACATTCATTTTGCAACAAACAGGAAGTTCTGCACAATAATATTTCGATTTATGGTGAATTTTTGAAAACTTTTTCCTTACCTTCGCGTGCGCTAACTCTGCTGAAAATCTCAGAATTTCTTTAGTCACCTTGTCGTAATTTTCGCACTGTTTTCTATTAGGCATTACATAAAGTGTTATACATGAAAATGTGTGCAATTTCATGTAGAATACAACAAAAAATAACTCATGGTTGTAGTTTTTATCAGTTTTGAAATATTTTCATATAAATCACGATAAATAGAAAAAATTTGACCTTCGGTCAACTTTAACTTGACCGAAATGGTTGAAAACTGCAATTGTAAGCTAAAACACTTACAGTCTAGTAATATTCAATCAATTACCTTCATTTTGCAACAAATGGGAAGTCTCTAGCACAATATTTAATTTTATAGTGAATTTTTGAAAAAAACTTTTTTTTATGTCCGCCCATTATGAATTCAAGCATCATTTTGTGATAATATTTTCTCTGTGTTGCTTTGATCATTTTACAATTTGTTATATATCAAAATCATCACAATTTAGTGTACAATACAATGAAAAAAAAAACTCATTAGCACGATTTGTATACAATTATATGAAATTTTTTTTGCGCTGTCATATATTCTAATATTTATATATGTTAATTATATTTTTTTTCATTTTTGATGGTTGCATACTAAACTTCAGGCAATGACCAAAAAAAGAAGGAGCCAAAATGAACTTCTTAATCTTAAAAACTGTTGCTGTGATTTTTTGAAAAACTTTTTCCGCTCTCTCTCGGCGCTAACTCCTAACGCTGCTGACATACGGCAGACACTTTTGTAAATAGAGGCTCGGCGTTTAAGGGTTAAATGCTTACTTCTCTATTATGATATCTATAAAGTCCAGCGCAAGCAAGATGACTACAGAGCATAAACACAAAAATTTTTTTTATCTAGATTTGTCTATTTATACCATCTATTGACCCCTTTCTTTCAAGGTAATCCGTGGATCATGTATTATTGTTCTTAGTTCTATTCCATCCAAGTGAGTGGGGTGGGGGGAGGAATTCATCATAATAGAGGGGTAAGTATTTAAAAAATACACTTTATTACAAAAGTTTCTATTTTTAAATAAAACTTACCTCATTACTATGGTAGCTGACTGCCACATTTAAAATAGTGGTAAGTGTATGAGGATCCAAAAGATAAACCCACAAGAAAACAAAATACATTCCGTGTGGTATGAGATGTACAGTAAACCCTCCTTCTGGGTGTGGTTTCACGATTCGTGGACTCACCCATTTGAGGATTTCTCTATGGAACATTTATATGCATTATTTGCTGAAAATTCGCCCATTCATGGTATTTTTCACTGAGAAATTTTTCACTAATTACTGTATTTTCATCTCATTTTCATGACTAAATGCACTTTTCGTGATAAAACTATTAAAGTACTCAGGTAGTGCTCAAGTTACGATAATTCACCTTACAATAATTCGATTTTGCAATGGGGTAAGCAATTAATACCGATACGGCAGTATTTATAAAATATTTTTAAATTTTGCGTGGGCGCAGGCAGCAGCACACAATCAGGCAGGGAGAGAGACCAAATTACAATAGACCAACTTCTTTTCCTTCATCTGTTTATCCCATCTTCTAGTTAAAAAAGTAAAAGAATGATAAAAAGTATTGTTAGTAACGTTATACTCTTGTGTAAATACATACAGCCATAAACAACCAACCGAGAAACTGTTGTTTTGCTTATCACCGAATCGGATAACAAATGCAGATTTGCTTGTATTTCAACCATTATACGGTAATACTGTACATAATTACCATAAGTTATAGTACAAATGACGTTAAGTAGAATAGGGACTGATATATTTTTACATTATACCCTTATTCGGTATGGATAAAAGATTGGCAAGGAAATATACTGCTAAATTTAAGTCGCAATTATTAGCTGAAGCTGCGAAAAACAATGGTCAAGCTGCCAATGACTATAAATTATTGTGCATCAGCAACATGGATGAAACTCGACCATAATTAAAATTGGAGAGAAAGTATTCTAATCAAAACTACTAGGTATGAAAGAATGCACTACTGCTATTTTTACACAGATAAACGATAAACACGTAAAGCTCATTATGATGGAATCAAGTGAAAATAGCAAACAAAATCTTGATTTTTTTTACACAAAATAAATGCCTCCAAACAGCCAACACCATCTATTAACTAAAAAAAAACCTAAATTAATTTCACAACGAGACATATTTGTTATATTTCAACTTAAATTCGTAAAACGAAAAATAACCTTGCCCCATATAAATAAAGTATCTAGAGATTCATTTACACTAACTAGAAGCACAAAACGCCCTCTGAACTTTGTTAAAAATGGCAAAATAAACGATTTATAAACCAACACATTATTCGCTATAATCGCAATTTATAATACAAAAGCAATATAAGAATTTAACAATATTATTGGTTACAGTGAATTAAGGCATAACATTTTAAAAGATCCATGGAAAAGATGCATATTCGTTATGTTGATGTTTGTATAATACGATAGGTGAATACAGAGTGCAGTAAAATGTAAGCTAGGCTACCGTGTATGTATACGTTATACCATAGTGTAGGCTAAGTTAATTCTTGTTTGTTATTCAATTTCTCTTTGTACTGAATTATCATAAGTCACTCTCCATGAACCTCCAGAATTAGCTGATATTAATAATTACTATACCATGTATGTATAGAGTATACTTTATAGTGTAGGCTAGCCTACCATATATATATACATGGTACCATGTGCCCTAGTGTAGGGTAGTCTAATATTTGAGAAACATTTTTTCCAACAAACGATGGGTTTTTTGGGACCTAACTCCATCGTAAGTAGGATAATACCTGTATAAGCATTTTCTTTTTTTTTTTCATGTTTGAACTATCAAAATATGCAGTTCTAAGTGTTTTGCGGATTTTAGCTATTTGCGGGGGTGTGGTACACATCCCGCGAATACGTGGGGTTTACTATAGTCACAAAAATAAAATGAAAATACAGTATTTAGTGAAATTAGCAAATATTACTCTGCGAACAAATCCACCAATTAGTGAGTTTTCTGCAAATAATTTGGGGATAAGTTTCATAGAAAAATCCGCAAATAGGTGAAGCCGCGAATCCTGAACAGCAAACAGGCAGGGGTCAACTGTATGTATTTTTATGGTATTGTACCATTTGTAGCTGCCCAACATAAACATGCATACAATATAAGGATGTATGTAAGTTTTTATTTTATTTTCTTTAATTTTCAACAAAAACCATCATAACATTGTCAATGCCTTATGTCAAAATGACTTAGCTGGAATTACTACTGTACACTCCACAATTTCAGCCAAATTACATACAGCAGACCCCCGGTTTTCATGGGGGTTAGGGACCACAACTACATGCAAAAAATGCTTATAATTGCTTATTTTGATAGTTTAAACACCAAAGACACCTCTAAAAACATTTATAACTGCTTATTTTAATAGTTCAAACACCAAATGTATACCTTAAACTATCACCCTGCACCAAGTATACTTTAAACTATCATCCTAAAACACTTTAACCCTTAAACGCCGAGCCTCTATTTACAAAAGTGTCGCCGTATGCGCAATGGGTTTGAGAGTTAGCGCTGAAGCGGAAAGAAGGTTTTTTTTTCCAAAAATCACAGCACGCTTAGTTTTTAAGATTAAGAGTTCAATTTTGGCTCCTTTTTTTCTCATTGCCTGAAGTTTAGTATGCAACCATCAGAAATGAAAAAAAATATCATTATCATATATAAAATTGGAATATACGACAGCACAAAAAAAAATTTCATATATAATTGTATACAAATCACGCTGTGAGCAAAACGGTTAAAGCAAATGAGTTATTTTTTTTGTTGTATTGTACACTAAATTTCGATGATTTTGGTATATAACAAATTGTAAAACGATCAAAGCAACACAGAGAAAATATTATCACAAAATGATGCATGAATTAAACGCTAGCGGACGTAAAAAAAGTTTTTTCAAAATTCACCATAAATCGAAATATTGTGCTAGAGACTTCTCGTTTATTGCAAAATTAAGGTAAATGATTGAATATTACTAGAATGTAAGAGTTTTAGCTTACAATTGCAGTTTTCTACCATTTCGGTCGTTAAAGCTGACCAGTTAAATTTTTTCTATTTATCGTGATTTATATGAAAATATTTCAAAACTGATAAAAGATACAACCATGAGTTATTTTTTGTTGTATTCTACATGAAATTGCACACATTTTCATGTATAAAACTTTATGTAACGGCTTATAGAAAACGGTGCAAAAATTACGACAAAGTGACTAAAGAAATTCTGAGATTTTCAGCAGTTAGCACGCGCGAGATGTAAGGAAAAATTTTTTTCAAAAAATTCACCATAAATCGAAATATTGTGCCACAGACTTCCAGTTTGTTGCAAAATGAAGGTAAATGATTGAATATTACTAGAATGTAAGTGTTTTAGCTTAAATGGCATTTTTCGACCATTTCGGTCGAGTCAAATTTGACTGAAGGTTGAAATTTTGGCACTTATCGTGATTTATATGAAAATATTTCAAAACTGATAAAAGCTACAACCATGAGTTATTTTTTGTTGTATTCTACATGAAATTGCACACATTTTCATATATGAAACTTTATGTAACGGCTAATAGAAAACGGTGCAAAAATTACGACAAAGTGACTAAAGAAATTCTGAGATTTTCAGCAGAGTTAGCGTGCGCGGAGGTAAGGAAAAAGTTTTTTCAAAAATTCACCATAAATCGAAATATTGTGCTAGAGACTTCTCGTTTGTTGCAAAATGAAGGTAAATGATTGAATATTACTAGGATGTAAAAGTTTTAGCTTACAATTGCATTTTTTTGATCATTTCGGTTGAGTCAAAGTTGACCGAAGGTTGAAATTTTGGCACTTATCGTGATTTATATGAAAATATGTCAAAATTGATCAAAGCTACAACCATGAGTTATTTTTGTTGTATTCTACACGAAATTGCACACATTTTCATACATAAAACATTATGTAATGGCTAATAGAAAATGGTGCAAAAATTATGACAAAGTGACTAAAGAATTTCTGAGATTTTCAGCAGAGTTAGCCGATGCTTTCTTTTGGGAGAAGAAAGAAATTTGCGCATGTGCAGCTGGGTCACGCTTGTAAACAAAACAACAGAGTGATCCGTGAACTCCCAGCATCCCTCAAGGCACATGATTTAAAATTTTTCACAAACAAGGCCTATAAGTATTTTTCGCGAATATTTAACAAACTTTTTGTAGTCCACGTATTTTTCGTCTACTCGGCACCCGACAGACAACTTTTGTCGACATAAAATACGTCCAGGCGGTGTTAAAGGGTTAATATCATTTTAAAGTCATCTTACAATATTACCCTTAAAAATATATGGTTTACATATATTCAGGCACAGCCATATTCTTTCATACAGTATTTAAGCTGTCCTGTTTTCTTTTTACAGCAGATAGGGGAAACATTGGGAATTCACAAGTACTGTACCTAAATATTTAAAATACTGTATGCATTAGAAAAAATACATTTTATTGATATTTTGCTATGTTTACATCAATACATTATTAATATTTGAAAATTAGTAGAGTAAATCATTTTTTACCATAAAAAATGTATTTAGTCACAAAAATAACATGAAAATACAGTACTGTAATTGGCTAATACTGCTCTAAGAAAAAATGTGTGAATTGGTGAATTTTTGGCAATTCATTTGGATCTACATTTCACAGAAATATCCACGACTAACTGAAGCCGCAAATGCTGAACAGCGATATAGTGAGGATCCACAATATATATGTGTGTATAAAGAGAAGGATGGTCAGTCAGAGGATGGGGAAGACAAAGTAGGCCAATAAGTGACTTTGAATGCTGAGAAAACATCAGGTGTCAGAACTGGTCCTGACAAGCAAAGATGATGGTGGGTGACTGACTAGCCAATTACACCAGTGGTGTAAGGATGACTTAACAATCATACCACTAAGTGATGTAGCAGTGGTGTGACAGATCACATGATGGGAGTGAGGGTCTTTACACTACTAACCCCCCTCCAAAAGAAATCTACTTTCTGCAAAATCACACAGAAGGCAGAAATAGAACATGGTAGTCATATAAAAAACTTTGTGATGAAGGATTCCAACTGCGATGATTGATTAATTTTATGTCTGATGACAGAAGAGGCCATTAAAATTTTGAAGGACACTTAGAACACATTAAAGGAGCATGGAAACCTTCATCTGCACAAGTCTGCATGATCACTTTCTGTCAAGAGATCATGCTACATCTAAATGATAAGCCTTTACAATGTAGTCTTGGATTAAACTGGGATTTAAACACAATTTCTTGTTTCAACTGCTGCTAAAGGACAAACTGGTTACACAGAGAGAAATAATGTCTACAGTGACTAGTGTCTACAATCCACTTGGATATTTGGCCCAGGTGCTTATACATGGAAATCTCTTACTCAGGAAATCAGTATCTGAGACTGTTGATTGGGACCAATCTGTCTCTGATTCTGAATGGATATCTTGGATACACACACTCAAAATGCTTGAGACATTAAAAGGTACCTCATACTTATGCACCATGCCTTAGTAAGACTACCACCAAAGAACTGCAAATCTGTGACGCTTACAAAAAGCTATTGTGGTTGTTGTTTATTTATGCATGACTGACATCAGTGGCGTGCCACAATTTGGTTTTGTTTTTCAAAAAGCTAAAGTTGCACCTACTAGTGAACACAATTGTACTGCCAGCAGAGATTAGTTAGTTAGTTATAAATGATTTGTTTAACCAGACCTCTGAACTCTTTTAGGGTTCTTCTCGGGCTGGGAAAAGAATGGGGGAAAGAGTACATAAAAAATTAAGTAGTTAACTAAATAAATAAATAATAAAAAAAGGGGGAGGAGAATTAGAAAAAAACAATCGAGAAAAAAAAAAAAAAAAAAAAAAAAAGGGGGGGGGGAAGATTATATTTTACTTATCAATTTAATTTTGTTTAGGAAGAGAATGATATTATTAATTGAAAAGTTATTACCTTCTGCTAGAATATCCTTTATTGATTTATTTTGTAAATAAGTCTTTCTTTCATGATGCCATCTGGGACAGTCAATCAAGATGTGTTTGATTGTTACTGGGATGTTACATCTTTCACAAGTTATTGGGTTTTGTGCGGAGTTGACATCAGATGACCATGTGTGAGTCTGGAGTGTCCTATTCTGAGTCTTGTTAAAATAACCTCACTGATTCTTTGCTTTTGGGTAGAAGAATGCCATTTTTAAATTCGTTCTTAATTTGTTTTAGTTTGTTTTGTGGGGGTATATTTGTCCAATCATTTTGCCAATCCCTATAAATTAAGGGTTTAACCGATGCTAGCCTGTCTGATATGGGTGCTTTCATAGTAGTTGGGGGATTGCACAAGCCAATTTTGCAGCTTTATCTGCTTTCTCATTACCCTCAATGCCTACATGGGCTGGGATCCAACAAATTTGAATTTGAAGGCCGTTTGTAATTAACTGATGTATTTCCCGTTGTATATTTTGGACAAGGTGATTATTTGATTTAAATGATCCGCACAATGCACCAAGGACCATCTGGATCTGCCAACTGACAATGAATTTCTATACAGACAGTAAAGTAGTTCTAGGTTACATTTCTAATGAGACAATGAGATTCTTCACTTATGTTCCTAACAAAGTGGAGCGTATCAGAACGTTTTCAAACCTAAGAGGAATTACATACCAACAGATTCTAATCCAGCGGATTTAGTGACAAGATCAGTGCCAGCCCATGAACAACACATTAGCATCTAACTCCAAAGATCACAACAACTAATGACCAATTATGAAGAATCTTGTGAGAGTGAATATCAACTTGATGATCCAAATGAAGATTGCAATATCCAACCTACTGTCAGTGCATAAAAAACACACACTTCTCCTGAGTATAACTCAGCAATTTCAAAGGTTTTCTGACTGGAGGAAGCTTATAAGGGCAATTTCATTCTTGAAAAATTTTTCATGTTCATATGGAAATGGGAAAATGGAATTAACAACTACACAAGATGCTGAACACTTCATCATAAAATCTGTACATTCAGAAGTCTAAAGTGAGGAAACTGACCATATCTCCCATCAGAATTTGATTCCTAAGGTAAGCTCAATTGCCAATCTTACCCATTCTTTGATAAGCAAAGAATATTGTGAGACTTTGACCTGAGTCTATTAGAGAAAAAGCCTATTGTCGTTCCTGGATGTTACCACATAGCTACATTGCTAATAAGAGATTATCATCACCAGATTAAACATAAAGGTTGACACTTTACCAAAGGAGCAATAAGAGCCACAGGATTGTGGATAACCGGTGCCAGGTACCTGATCTCATCCATTATCCATAAATGTGTGACTTGCTGTAAAATGAGAGGAAGGCCTGAATCCCAGACATGAAGACCACCTTGAAGTATCACTGCTCACTAATGTAGGAGTGGATACAGCTGGGCTTTGGACATTAATATCACAAAGGACTCATGGAGGTTACGTCAACGCCAAATGTTGGGCAATTCTTTTCACATGCTTGGTGACAAGGGCTGTTCACGTCGAACCTGTTGAGGAAATGAGCTCCTCTGCATTTATCAGTGCTGTCAGGAGATTCACCACAATCAGAGGACCAGTAAAAACATTCCAGTCAGACCATGAAATGAACTTTGTCGGTTCACTAGACAACTTGCGTATTGATGCTATACACCACATGCCATTGAAGGAATACTTCTCTGTGTCCGAGAATGAATGGATTTTCAACCTGCCACATACATGACATATGGGAGGAGCTTGGGAATGCATGATTGGTATGACAGAGGAAACTAGACTCCATGTTAGTGCTACTGGAAACACTTTCACACATAGTATGTTGAATACGCTTATGGCAGAGGTCAGTGCAATTATCAACTTGAGACCTCTTGTACCTGTTTCTTCTGATCTGGAATGTCCATTGATTCTAACAGTGTCATTGCTGTTGACACAAGAGACCAAATATGAATTCACTGTGAATTCATTGGGAAAATTCCACAAAAGGGATTGATACAAAGCTGAATGGAGGCATGTTCAAGTCTTGGCCAGTGTATTCTGGTCCTGTTGGAGGAAGGAATAACTGCCTTTACTTCAGCTTGAAGGAAATTCACCGATACTCACTGGGATGTTATGACAGGAGACGTCCTAATCAAGGACAAGACCACACATAGGAATCACTGGTCAACTGGAATCACGTAAATGCCATAGAAAGTTCTGAGAGTCAGGTCTGGAAGGCCAAAGTGCAATCCATAATCAACAGAAGGCCTACAATTCTCACTCAACCCATTGTGGACATGGTTCTTCTTGTGGAGAACAACTGTATGTAGTGTATTTAACTGTGTATATTGCATATAACACTCCAGTGTTTGACAGTGAATGTAATTAGAACAGTGATATCTGGAAGATATCACATGGGGAATGTGCAGTATATCATCTACACATCACTTTGTATTTGGATTTACAAGACTAATGTATTTAAGACTAATGTATTTTGCTACTTATGATCACCATTTTTCAGTGCTTTAATTTTAATTGTAACATGGATTACACAATCACCTTATCTGGGTAATGTGTGTGTGACCTTACTTGAGAATCTTTGGAATTTAGCTGTCTTTCCTGGATCTTAGTCTGTTTGTCTCTGTGACTGATCTGTGGACACGAATCTCAATTTTTGAATAAGTATGTTTTTGGATTAGGACACAATCTGTGACCAACCACACTGCAAATGTAATTATCAAAACTTCTTTGTAGACTGTATTTTTAAATGACAGTTGTAAAATATTTGTCAATTTATCACTGGATTTGTGTGGAAATATGAACAGCTAAAACACCAGACATTACCATTGCTACTTTGCCAAATTTTTGACAATTCATTTTTAATTTCTACAACTTGTGTTTTACACATTGTAATTCTGTTTCTATGTATTTATATTGCAGGTTTTCAGCAATTCTGCCAGAGCAAATAAATAAGTATCAGCCACTGATATTGGCCTTTGTTTTGTCCCTGGTAATGGGTTTAAACAACTGGACATTCCAGTACAAACAGCTTAACAATTAGAAAGCGATAAGAACTATGCAGTTGCTTGCATATCTTGTTGTAACTTGCTTTTACTCAATTGACATTTGGTGCTATATAAAAACAGCCTAAAAACCAATAAAAACTAGAAAATCACATAAAACTGAATTTTGAACATACAAAAATACACTCTACAGTACTACAGTATATACAATCATGTAAGAACTTAAAAATTAAACATAATACTTATTTACATTCCATTCAGTATTCAAACTCTTGGTGCCATTAATAGCTGTTCACATACAGTACTGTACTGTAATTGTGTGTGCTTGTGGTAGTCACTGCATCCTCCTTGCACTTTACCTGCAGTTATTCGCTGCATCTTCTGTGCACTTTGCTTGCATTAAGTTGCTGAGTCGTCTTTGTGCTTAAATTGTGACTCTACAGGTTTTTTTCTATATCTTGGCTTCAAAGAAAACTTCTATTATTAACCCTGTTAGACATCAGGCATCATGCCATTTTAATGGATGATACAGTAGCTTTAATAAATGGCATGAAAAAAGTGAGAAGGCTGCTGCTATGGCCTCTGAGCGACAGTTATCATTTTTAAGGACTGGTTTTTCAGCCTCCTCATACCAGCAGTGCAAATGTATTTTAAGGACGATGACAATCATCCTTTTTGAGGATTAGTTCCTCAGCTACTTCATACCAGCAAGTGCAGATATATAGTAAAAATTTGTCTTCCTGACATGAAAGTGGAGACTAGAATGATACTAATGTTTTCTTTTCAGACAAATATCTCCACTGCTGTATAACATAGCTTCTGCAACAGTGTTACCCCTTCCTTCTTCCACCTGGGAAAATATGCCTGAAGGCCTATGAAAATTACCCTTAACTGTAAGAGTTGCTGTACTCCTACTTCGCTACAAAGGACAGTTTCCAATCACTTAATGTTCCAGCACACAAACTCTCCAGATTTCTTTTGTCACATCTGTCAAAATAATGAATTTCTGGGCCCAAAGGAACTATGAGTAGGTGCCATGTCTCTTGCCACCAGTCAAGTCTTTGAGGACACTTAGGGAAGCTGTCACTGGAAAGTTATCAAGATATGTGGCTTACTAACTTATCAGCTGAAGATGGAGGCAATTAGACTTGGTGCTACTGTGTTTAGTAAGCTGGACTTGGTGCAACTGTGTTTAGTAAGTCTTTCTAAACCTGATAACATAAAAGACTTCCATGTTTTGGTAAGGGGATCTGATCTGCTTCTGAACTTTCTTTTTTCCAAAAATAGCTTCTTGATTCTCTCTTGGATTGCTTAAAGTAAAGCTTCATCTAAATTTATCATCTTCCTAGACAAGTGCTCACTGCCAAAGGTTGAGATCTCCAAGTTTATGTGCAGAACAAATGGCTGATATTTATGCACTAATAGATGGAAGTGAAAACAGAGTTCCTGAGTAAACAATGTCACTACTAACCAGTCATCCAATTATCCCAAAGCACAGACCCTCGAATGGTGGATGAATAGGGACATGAAAGCATGCACTCTTTAGGTCCAGAGATAGAGTTCCCTTCCTGATCGAATGTTCAGCCATCCACAGAGGAATTGCAACAACAACTGGTTCAACAAGCTGAGGTTGACAACAAATTAATGTCAAAGCAGTGTGAGGTATTACTGTAATACTCCTAAGTCCATCATCAGTGCCCTTGTTACTGTGGAGTCCAATTTGCCTTCAATATTTTATACCAGGTCCTCCAGGATAACACCTGATGACTTGGATCCTTCAGACACCAACCAACTTGTAATTTCAAGGACCCATTTCTGACAATTAGAAATGACCAAAAATTTTCCCAACTTTGGAGGGTTTGAGTTATGGTAGTTCAAAACGATGAAGGACAGCCATAGCTTTGCCATAACCATACAATGGGCCTTTTCTCATCCTCTGTAACATGTCTTGTAAGAAAACGGCAAGCCTCAGATTAACTTGGTTGGACAGTTATCCTCTAAGGTTCTAACCAGGACTGAATTTGGAAAATCCAGGGGAACAGCTACTGCTTACTGTATTTTCTCATCTGACTGCAAGCTCTTCATGCTTTGTAGCCATCCATTATGCAGACTTCCTGGCACTCGATTTTACTACTAGGTTCAGCAATAGTATGAATTGTTGCAGATCTATTCGGTCACTAACATTTGGTAAAAAATTATGGTATGCAGTAATCTGTACAGGAAGATTACAAAACACTAGAAATAATCAATAACTCATATTATTATCATGAAAAATATGTAAATTTCTCAACAAATGACATGAGAAAAATGGTATTTTCATAATAAAATTAAGTTTCATATATACTTAACAAGTAATTGCATTGCTATACTTTCCACTCACGCGACAGTTAAAAAATTTGAAGTTCGCATTAGCGATTAGTTTATTTATAGTGTGGGTAACTGGGTACCCCGTCCTCTATCGGGGAACAACAGATACGATAGCAGAAATCGTCACTACTTTTGTGCTTAATGTCCATCAGAGGGGAGGAAGGAGGGCTCTGATCTTGTAATTACTTGGTAAGTATATGTGAAACTTAATTTTATTATGAAAATACCATTTTCATATATGTAACTTACCAAGTACTTACATAGCCGAATCCCACATTGATAGGTTGTGGGATAAATGGACATATACTGTTTCCAAAAACAATCCGATAAGAGGATAAATTTGCAACATAAAAATCTGTTAGCACTGATAAAATGCTTGTTGTAACCTTACCTGGTAAGAGAGCTGCAGTAGATGATTACTGCCTTGGTCTGTGCTCATCTTGACCTGTAGCGACTTAGCGGAATGGCTGTGATAAGTCCCTACTTTTGAAAGGGGGCCTTAGAATGAAGGAGACGTCTGAACACCCATAAAGCAAAACAGGAAAACTCCCCTTGCCCTGGCCGCAGTACCAATAAAAAATAGCTACGAACAACAATAAACATTAAAAACATCATACCACTACCACAGACTGGTGGGCACTCTGGGTATAAGTACCCACAGGCTCCCCCCCCCCAAAAAAAAAGAAAAAATCGACACCCAAAATTTCAAGGTGAAAGAGTTATGGATAGGAAGGGTTGCTTCCTATGCTTCCTTCCCCAATACCAAGCCGGAATTGCATTTCCAGTATGTCGACTGGAGGATAGTCGAGGGCAACATACTATGCCTAAAGGCATACGAAGTGGTGACAGCTCTAATATCGTGTGCTTTCACCTTACAGGAAGGTAGGACATCATCTTCTATTTGAGAGTGTGCCTCAATGATCAGACTTCTAAGTAAAAATGACAAGAGCATTCTTAGACAACAATTTTGAAGGTTTCTTGACGAACTACCAGAGGTTACTGCCAGGGCCTCTAATTCTCTTTGTCCTGTCTAAATAATACCTCAGCACCCTCACTGGGCAAATGACCCTTTCCTCCTCCTCTGGTCCTAGAATGTCCTTAAGGTTTTTAATAGAGAACAAGCGTGGCCAGGGATCAGACTGGGACTCATTCTTAGCACGGAAGCCAAGTATGAAGGTGCATACAGCATCTCCCTTTGAGAAACCGATGTTCTTGTCTATAGTCTGCCACTAGCTTACTCTTTTGGTGGTTGCCAAGGCAACAAGAAAAAATCTCCTTAGATAAATTCTTGAATGAAATGGTATGCAGAGGTTCAAAAGCAGGACCCGTTAACCATTTAAGAACAACATCCAGGCTCCATGACACAGAGTTGTCCTTCACCTATTTATAAGTCTCGAAAGACTTAATCAGATCCGTTTGGTCTTTATTGGAGGCCAAGTCTACACCTCTATGCTTGAAGACTGATCACAGCATAGCTCTACATCCCTTAATAGTCGATGGAGAGAGTCTTTGGAAGTCATGCGAAAGAGAAGAAAGTCTGCTATTTGGCTTACAATGGATTTAGCACACGAGATGTTATTGCTGCTGCACCACCTGCGGAAGATAGCCCACTTGGCCCAGTAGACTTGGCTGGTAGACTTATGTCTACATCTAGAAATAGCTTCTGCAGCTTGCTTTGAAAGCCCTTCGCTCTGACAAGTCTCTGGATAGTCTGAAGCTTGTCAGAGCTAGAGCGGACAGTCCTTGATGGAACTTACAAAGATGAGGCTGTTAGAGAAGATGTGCACTTTGAGGCAGTAACCTTGGGAAGTCCACAAGAAGCTTGAGAAGGTCCAGGAACCATTCTTTGAGAGGCCAAAGGGTGCTATTAGGGTCATCAATTCGTTTCTGTGCCACCTCAATTTGTTGCAAACCCTCCACCATGTTGAATGGCGGAAAGGCGTAGAGATCCAGGTTCAACCAGTCTATCAGCATTGCATCTGTCACCCATGCCTGAGGATCTGGGACTGGCAAACAAAATAGAGGAAGACAGTAATTCTGGTGAAAAGTCTGACTTGATTCTGGTCCCCCAAAATTAGCAGCTCCTTCGCTGTCTGACAAAGGAAGAACAAGTGGGTTCTGCCCTGATTCTTGATACAGTATAGGAGAGAACTGTGGTGTTGTCGGAATGTACCACCACGGTTCTGTTTGCTACTACTTTTGCAAAGTGCTTCAGGTTGAGGTGAATGGCAGATAATTCCTTGGCATTTATATGCAGCTTCCTTTGATCCAGTGACCGAATGCCGGAAGCTTCCCGAGTGTCCAGAAGAGCTCTCCATCCCTGGTCAGAGGCATCTACATAGAAGGAGAGGTCGGGGCTATGAAGTAGTAAAGACTTTCCCTCTGAAAGCCTCTCCCTGGACATCCACCACTGGAGATCCTCCTTCATCTCATTCGTAATTGGGATCATCACTGTATCCAATTGCTGTCTTCTGTTCCAGCTTGCGCATAGAAAGAACTGAAGAGGACTTATATGAAGTCTTCCTAGCCTCACAAACTGTTCTATGGATGAGAGGGTTCCCAGTAGACTCATCCATCGATTCACTGTGTAAGCAAAAGAAGGTCCTGTACTGACTGAAGGCAGGACTCTATCCTCTTTGGGGAGGGAAAAGCCCAAAAACACAGAGCTGATCCTCATCCCCAAAAAGAGAACCTCCTGAGTTGGGGCTAGTTGGGACTTCTCTTGATTTAAAAGTCCGACTTCCTCTGTAAGAAGAAGGATACTCTGCAGATCCTTTGTGCACTGTTCCTGAGACTGGAAGCAGAGGAGCCAGTAGTCTAGGTACAGGCTTACGTTGATACCTATGAGGTGAAGCCATCTCACGAGGGATAACAGGACTTGCGTGAAAACTTGTGGGGCAGTGGAGAGACAGAAACAAAGTGCCCAAAACTGGACTTTTCCCCGAAGTGGACTCTGGATGTATTGGAATGTGGAAATATGCATCCTGCATATCGAGTGTTATCATCCAGTTGCCCTGTAGGATGGAGGGTAACACAGACTGATTTGTCTCCATTTTGAACTTCGTCTTCTGTATGAAGAAGTTCAAAGTACTGATGTCGAGGACAGGTCTCCATCCCCCCGATGACTTGGGGACCACGAACAAGTGGTTGTAAAATCCTCTTGAAGTCCGATCCTCCACTTCATCTATGGTCTTCTTCCTTAGGAGGGAAGACACTTCCTCTGAGAGAGCTACGAACTTCTCTGAGTCCTCCAAGTATGTTGTAAATGCGATCGGCGAATTCACGAGAGGAGGGTACTCTAAGAACGGGATCGAGTAACCCTCTTTGAGAACTTTGATCGTCCAAGGCTCTGTGCCTCTTGCACTCCACCTCTGCCAGAAGAGAGAGAGTCTGGCTCCCATGGGCACACAAAGAATAGAGGAGTCACTTTTTGGAAGAGGTTTTGGCTGAAGTCCTCTTGATGGACTTAGCTGAGAAACACACCTTGGAATGGGGTCTCAAGAAAACCTGTTTGCCTCCACGAAAGGGATGCTGTTGCGGAGGGGAGACAGACTTGGCAGAAAAGGCAGAAAGTTCCTTGGGGTTCTATGAAGATTGTGCAAGGTCTTGGGTTGATTTTTTCTGCAAATCAGTGGCAGTTTCCTTCACCGCTGATTGAGGGAACAAATACTGCTTATCCAAGGAAGAATATAAAAGCACAGACTCCTGAACCAATGTCACTCCTCCCATGGTGAAGGAGCACCACAACTCCCTCTTCTTCAAAACTCGTGGCAAAAAGATCCGCAACTTCGAAAGAGCCATCCCTCACTGCCTTATCCGCACAGGATAAAACGCCCAGCCAATCCGCAGCCAAGTTAGGTGCTAAAACATTGTGATCTTCTATTTTCCTGGCAAGAGCTCCTATTGACCAGTCCAGAAAGCTGAAGACTTCCAGTACTTTAAACAAGTGCTTCACAAGGTGATCAAACTCTGAAGAAGCTAAGAAAACTTTAGCAGAAGAAAAAGTTGAGCGACAAGTTGAGTCTATCAAACCTGTGAAGTCACCTTGGGAAGAGGCAGCACCTCCCAAGGAAGGAGCTTCTCCAGTCGAATAAGAGAGATATCTCCTGACCATCAATCTAGCAGGAGGAAAGGCAAAAGCGGCCTTCCTTGTTCCCTCTTAACGGACAACCAATCTTCTACCTCTCTAAGCGCCTTTCTCGCAGATGAAGAGAGAACCATCTGAGGTAGGCGCAAACTAGAATCTGCTGGGTTTCTCATAAGGAACGTGGAAGCAGATGACACTGGAGCACCTGGTTGGAAGTGAGAGGGGAAGGTTGCTGAAAAATTTCTCATCAGGGAAGGATAAGCCATAGGAGGATGGTCTGGTACAACTACTTCCTCCTCTGAAGAAACAGGAGATAAAGTAAGGTCTTGAGAAAGCTTATGTGAAGGGTGAGCCTTATGAGGAAGGCCCAAAACATCTTCCAACTGCTTCTTGATATGTGCGAAAGAAGGATCTTCAGGCACACGAGTGGGAGACGATGACATAGGTGTGAGTTCTGTGGAAGTCGGGTGGACAGTTGGCGCCGGGTGCTTGTTTGGTGCAGAGCACTTTGTGGGAGCCAAGCTGGCTCAAGGCGGGTGCTCAGGGGAGCGAGGCGGGCGCTCTGGAGTCTTGAGACGAGAGCTTAACGACTGGGAGGTGGTCTGGCAAACACTCTGGATGCTCATATAGGTGCCTGGAAGAAGAAGAGCGTTTCTCAGAAGAGCGCTTATGAGCCGAGTGATGAAGTTCAGTATGTGAACGCTCAGAAGGGCAAACAGGATTGTACCACGTACTGCAACCCAGTTGCGGACTAGCAGAAAAGTCTTTAGCATGCTTCGGAGAAAAGGGAGAGACGTCTCTATCATGACGTCTCTCCAAGAGACAAGATTCACCTGGGAAGCGCCAAAAACGCCTCTTATAAGTACTAGAGTCACTATCGGAGTCAGACGATAACTGGTGGGTGCTCACTGTGATGCCTCTCCAATGGCTGTCAGAATTATGAAACACTGAGTTGGACGAGGGGGTGACAGCCCGTGGGCAAACCCCACTAACATCCTTTGGACCTCCGGTATGTCTGCTCCCAGGTTCAGGGGAGTGTGACAGACAGTGACCTTCGTCTGGGAGCATCAGTGGGGCGGACAGCCACCTCCTCCACTGGCACTGACACTGACACTGACACTTGTATAATACTCTGAACTTCGTACATGAGGACTTTAAGCGATTCACCCAACTTAGACACAGTATTAACTACACGATCGAATTTATGATCCACCTTCCTCTAGAGGCTGGCTACGGTACTGGGATCAGAAGCATGGGAGTCAGGAATGGGAGTTGATGGAGAATTATTAGGAGGATTAAGGATGGGCAGGAGAAGGAATGCCACGGTCAATGAGTTGAATGTTAGTGACAGGCTCTACACTCTGAGCTCTACTCTCTAAATTCTGAGCTCTACTTTTGGCTCTAATAGCTGCCTTCCTTTTCCTATCTCTATCTAACTTATCCAAATAAGACCTGAGAACTTTTCTTTCTTCTCATCCCACCCAACACATTCATCACAAGTGTGATCTATTGAACACTCTTGTCCTCTACAATTTGCACAGATCGTATGACTATCATAGGTTAATTTGATCATTCAGGTCTTGCAACCCTCACTACAATACTTAATACTTGATGAACTGGAATCAGACATCGTAAATAAACTGTAGAAAAACCACTAGTCTAAGCCAAAAAAACTACCAAAATAATGGGTACTTCACCAAATCCTCAGGAAAAGCGAAGAAAAAACCTCAAATTCAACCACCAAACCATTCAATGTTGACAGTAAAGCCAGCAGAAAAGTAGTGACAATCGCTGTTAACGTTGTACCTACTGTTCCCCGATAGAAGGCGGGGTAGCTGCCTCACTATAAATAAACGAATCGCTACCGCAAACTTCAAATTTTTAACTGCCGCACGAGTGGAAAGTATAGCTATGTAATTACTTGGCAAGTTACATATATAAAAATAAATAAATAATATGGTATGACATACACACCCAAAGTACAAAAAACTGCCAACTCAAAAAGTACTGAAAAGAATCAATAATGCTAGGACTGGTGCTCAGTTACATAGCTTACTTGCACTTCACATCCAACCTGCTTGTACATAACCTAGTGCCCTGCCTCTCTTGCCCTATGAAAGATGAAAGAAGAGAAAGGAGGGAAAAACCAGTCATTCACACAACTCACACTCACTGACCAAATATACCTTAGATGAAAAGGGAGCTGGGATAGCCACACAACTTATCAACCAGCCACCACAGGACCCAAAGAAAACATGTCCAAGGACCTGTGGACAACATCCCACAGGTAGAAGGAAGTGAAGGTGGTCTGATGAGACCATACCCCTGCATACAATACCTGATGAATCAACAGGTTATGGAATGCTAGGTACAGGGTGATGCCCATGACCTTGTGAGCTCTCACCGAGACTGCAAGCTCACCCTCCTTGCTGGATGAGTTATACACCTGCTTGATTGTCTCAGAGCCAGGAAATAATAGTGTTCTCGGACACTTCTTTCTTAACCTGCCAGTACTAATGAAGAGGCATCAACACTCAGGGCTGAGATATCTAGGACTACTAACTCCTCAAGTTCGTCCATAGATTTAACTTTAGCAGCCTCCAACCATCGTTTAAAACATCTTACTTTGTAGGCATAATCCAAGAAAGCTATCTAGTCATCCATTCTCAAAGATCTGAATCTTTCATTATAATATTCAGGGGTCATCTGGTAAACTTATAGCACATTGTGTCTGAGTACCTTGTACTCTTTACACTGATCAGCTGATAAGGCTAAATAGGCACTTCTTCCTTTACCAATGATAACACTCTGTAACAAGACCGACCATTTATCCTCTGGCCATCCCATACCTGAAGCCACTTTTTCAAAGTGATCAAAAAACTCATCTGGAGCTTCTTCTGTAAACTTTGGAATTAACTTCTGCACTCTTACTACATCAAATACAGGGTCTGAATTACCTTGAGTAGGGTTAGATGGTGTTACAGGTAACTTGGAGCGGGCTTCTATCAATTTCATTTCTCTTTCATAATCTCCTTGTTTCCTTGCTCTTTCTCTTTCTCTTTCCTCTTTTGTTCTTTCTATTTCTTCTTCTGCTGCTTTTTCTTCTTCTCTTTCTTTTCTTTCTCTTTTCTCTCTGTCTTCTCTTTCTCTTTCTGCCTGCATTTTCTCTCTTTCAGCCTGCATCTTCTAGCTCATGTTTATCTGTAACTTCTGCCTCAGCTGCATTCAACAACTCCTGCACATCTAGCTCTTCATCTATTTTACCAGAGTCCATCAATGCTTGGATTGCAATATATTTGATTTGTGCCTTAATCATACCACTAGACACATTACCCCCACATGCCACTGCTAAAGCAATCCACTGTGCCTTAGTCAGGTTGGATTCAGATAACTCTTGGATGGAAGGAGTTGCTAAAAACTTTTGAACATTGAACAGAGCCATTTTCTCTAAGTTACTGAACTAAATAATTCACAATACAAAGCAAAAATTAAAACTATGTGGTCACTCTCCTATCAAATTATATCCCTAACACCACCAGTATAAACCATAAACCAGAGTGATATTTTGTTTTGTTCCAGGGTCTCTGGACACCAAACAATATAATGTCACGATGCGTATCAAATACCTGGTTACTACACAACTAATCTCAAGATTCAAAAATATACCTCACTTCAGCCAGATACCTGAACTCTCATAACATTAATTATTACGACTGAGTACTCTAAAGGTAACAGTGATCCCTTAAGAAAAAACTTATTTATTACTTGAAAAATCAAACTAAGTCTATCAGAATATGTGTGAGGTATCAAAAATTAAACTAGAAATATTCTACAGTAAAAGGGCATCACTCCATCAAAAAACTCTAACTGTTTCCATCGTCTTAATTCACTTTAGCAAATCTAAAAGAACAAAACATGTTTATCACTTTGCCTTATGCACACACAATCAATCCTATTCACTGGTAATCAATAAATGAAACACTGTTTTTCTAGAAATGTTAAATACAAAAATTTGTTTTTAAATTCAGAGTTTATAATTAGAATTCAAAATTAATTATTATTACTTGAAAATAATACAACATTCAATTAATTCTTGAATTAAATTATGAAACAAAACTAATTCACAAAAACTTTATCAGGAATTTAAATTAATCAAGCAAAATTTAAACTATCAAGAATTACTCAAGATTTGAAAAGAAAATCTTAATGAAATATTAAATCAAGTATGCAATGTTAAATTACCAAGAAATATTTAAAATGCTACATAAATAAATTAAATGTTACATCACAAACATAAAAAATGCAAAAATATAAAAAGATTGTAAATAGAAAAACACATTAAAAATACACACAAGATTTATCAATAATGATTTCACTTGGTCAAAATTTCCTAACTTATCATACCATGGTATTAATACGTAAAATTCACGTTACCTTACACAAACTTGTGAAAAACCTCTGTAAATCACTTGCTGCAGCTGCATTACCACAAAACACACTTTTACCAGGTGCCGTTACAAACTAAATAACTTTACTAAATTCAGATCTCAAAAGTTAATGCTAATACGTGACCACAAAACACTACGTTAAAGTAATCTCTTTCTAAGAACGAGAGAGAGAGAGAGGAACCAAATCAACTGGTCTCAGAAATCAGAATGAAACAAATTTTAGAATTCC
>NC_089796.1:49567898-49620398 GCF_040412425.1 Macrobrachium rosenbergii
CATAATCACAAACAGCAATACAGCTAACACCATACCTTATGGCACACCGGATATTACCTTAGCTTCATCCGATTTCTCATCGTTTGCAATCACTATCTGTTTTCTGTTTTGCAAAAATTCTTTTATCCATCTTCCTACTTTGTCCACAATGTTGTTTTCTAATTTTTTTCGCTAATATATTATGGTCTACCTTGTCAAAAGCTTTTGCAAAGTCTAGGTAAACCACATCTGTATCTTTTATGTTTATCATAATTTTATATATGCTTTCATGGTGGACTAACAGTTGGGTTTGTGTACTTTTTCCGGTACAAAACCATTTTATTTCATTACCCCTTTCATAAACTTTTAATATGAGATGTCAGACTCACAGGCCTATTTTTTTTAAATCTTGATCCACCTTTATATTTTTTTATGCTCATCATAAATCTTCTTTATCTATACTTTGTCTTAATAATATGAGATGTCAGACTCACAGATTGAATGAACCACTTTCTTTCACAAAATGGCAGGTATGTTGTCTAGTCTTGCTGATCCATTTTTAATTTCATTAATAGCCTGCATAATATCAGCTTCAGTAATATCTATGCGATAAATATCACTATTTTCATCTCTTTTTCTGTATCAAAGTATACCTTTTTTCAGACCACTAAGCTGATTAACAGCTCTCCTAGGGCTGGATTGAATGAAGACTTATTTTTTAACCAAAATGGCAGGTACAGCATCTGGTCCTGCTTATTGTGGAATCTGATCCATTTTTGAATTTCTATCACCAGAAATAAATAGCTCTAACTCTTCATCATCGGCTTCAGTGAATATCTATGAATCCGGTCTAAATATTCACTATTCGGCCAACAAAGGGCTTATTTCTGTATCATTATCTTCATTATCAATTCTAGGTGTAAATTCACTCTTATATCTTTCTGCTAATATGTTACATATTTCCTTTTTTTCATTCGTTAATCATCCTTCAATTCTTAGAGGGCCTATTTCTGCTCTTATTTTATTCATCTTTTTTGCATGTGAGTAAAACATTTTGGGGTTTTGCTTGATATTTTGTAGGGTCTTTTCTTCTAGGTCCTGTTTTTCATTTTCTTTTGACTGTATAATCTTTTGTTCTGCATTTTCTATCTTACTTTTTAGCTCCATCACTTTCCATGCATTCTTTTCTCTTGCAAGACCTTTTTTCCACTTTCTGATTTTCTGGAACAAGATCCTTCTGTCTCATGGTATGCGTGACTGATGTTTACTTTTCTTCTTCGTTATATATTTTCCCACTATTTCCTCTAATATTTTATATAATATATCCGTATTTACCTGTATATTATCACTTACGAATATGTTTTCCCAGTCTTTGTTTAATTCTTCATTTATTTTTGACCAATTTATATTTTTACGATATAGAAATTGTATTTTCCATATCCTTCCCATTTTTTCTTCTCTTGCTTATCCCTGTTTTCATGTGCTTTGGAACGGACTGTTAATTCTATGACATTATGGTCTGAAATACTCGTATTATACACTATTATTTCTTTAACATAGTTCACCTCGTTCACAAATACTATGTCTAAAATATTATCCTTTCTTGTTGGCAGGTGATTTATTTGCTGAATGTTATGTTCTAGTAGCATATCTAATAGCTTTTCAAATTGCCTCTTATCTTCTGCACTACTATTACTCTCTTTTTTATATGTATAATTACAACCGCAGTCTCCTATCCATTCTTTCCATTCTACGAAAGGAAAGTTAAAGTCTCTGGATAGGAGTATAGTCCAGTCTTTGTGATTTCTACATATATCATCCAATTTGTAAATTATTATGTCAAACTCTTTAGTATTAGGGGGTCTGTATATTACAATGTTCACTAATTTTTCAGATTCAAATTCTACTGCTATTAATTCACATTCTGTGTTACTATATTTCTCACAGATTTTTCCTTGATTTACGTCTCTCCCATATACCGCGGTTCCCCCTTGATTCCTATTTTTTCTATCTAATCTATAAGTTTGGAAACCCTTTATCTGATCATCATTACCAGTCTCTTGTGAATACCAAATCATTTATAACTAACTCACTCTTGTGAATACCAGGTTTCATTTATATTCATTATATCTATTTTTCCAGTTTGGGTTAATTCTTCTAATAACTCTATTTTTCTTTTTGAGTTACTCGAAACTAAACCCTGTGCATTCATCACTATGATGGTTTGTGTTTTATCCCCATTATCATGGGCAATAATAAGGATTTTCCCATGTCTCTTTCCTGTTCTATGTTGTTCTTTTCTTCATTTCCATAACTTCGGACATTAAAAAATCCAACTTTTCCGCTCTTTCCCTTCAATATGTATATCAGGGTACAATCTCTTTGGGATTTTTTTTTGTGTTGTCATCTCATAGTTCATTTCTTCCATTTCTTTGTATGTATGCTGTTGTATTGCCTCATATGTAGAGTCTATGAGTTTTTCTGCACCCATACTCTTATCCTGTTCTTTGTCTTCATTATTGTTTTCTATCTCTTCAGTCTTATTTTCTTCTATTTCGTTTTCCTCTTCTTCCTCATCCTCATTTTCATCATCCTCGACTATTTTTACATTAAGTCTTGACATAATAACATTGTCTATCCATATTAGACATGTTGAGAAAAATACTTTTGTGTCCTTTTTTTTATTTTGCTGTACTTCTGCGCATGTAGGGTGAGTTGGTAGGTGGCATGCACAGCATTTCCTTATCAGGTTTTGTGGATTTACAATGCTATACCACACATTACATAGATTGCATGCTTTAGGCATTCGTTTTCCTATTGCATCAATTGGTATATTCACCACATTCACCCTGTTCATTTTCTTTGTTGGGATATGTTGATTGATGTGGATTTTCTTTATAAGTCTCTTGATCACTTGGACTTTCTTTGGTATTCCTTCAATTATTTTCATTATGTTTTCTGCTGACTTGTTCCAGCTTGAAGGATCATATCCTTTCACTATGTCTGTGTATGTTTTTGTATCTTTTTGGTTGGAGTTGTTATTGATCTCAAAGATAAGAAGCCCCAGCTCCCTGCTTGCCAATTCATCATATTGGTAGTCAGCTAGGCAAGCTAAATTTCTCCATCTTTTGCCGCTGTTGTTGCTAGACACTTTTCCACTGTTGTTGCTTGACGCTTCCATGATGCTTAATTTTTTAATATTTCACTCGAATAAACACCTTTAGTCAATGCTTTATCATGCTATTCTGACTTTAATCGAAACACCAACAGTTCATGAACACTTCTAGCTATAGTTCACTCGCTAGTTGTATGTTATACGCGTGAAATTGGGTTGATTATTCAGACCAAGAGCGAATGCGTCTTCAGACCAAGAACGGGCATTTCAAGAGAGAGATATTGTCCTTACTTGAAATATCAAGTTATATTATTTATGAATTATTACAGGGAGAGAGAGAGAGAGAGAGAGAGAGAGAGAGAGAGAGAGAGAGAGAGAGAGAGAAGAGAGAGAGTTATTCTTACGTTAGATATCAAAAGATGGAAATTCAGTATTAAACTAACTATTAAATGAAATTAAAGTTACTGTATTTTCATTTAAAAGTTAGCTTGATACATTACCCTTAATAAAGAAATAAATGGTGTTACTCTCTCCCCATTCCGCCAATCTATTTTTAGGAGTCTTCTCAACCTCGTTTTCAAAAACTTCTTTATTCTGTCACTTTCGCTTTGTTCTGAAATGCTCTATGTTCTGAAATGCTCTATGTCCTATGTTTTAGAACGGCGCATTTACAGTTTGTAAACGGTACAGGTAAAATTTGATCAATTCAAAATTATCTACTGTACAGTTAAAGACATACAGAGAAACTGTGCTGTAATATGTAGGTTGGCTGACTTCGAACGAGAGAGAGAGAGAGAGTGAGTGAGTTACAAGAAAAATTTGACCTCTGATTAGCAACACTCCCCTTCTTGTCATGTTAAATGACATGTCTGACAAGCTTTTGCCTTCACCTCCTTCTTACAAAAGATGAGGGAAGAATTTGTTTGTTCAAAATAATACAAATTTTGTAATTACAGTTTTATTATTATTATTATTATTATTATTATTATTATTATTATTTGAAAATTAGTACTTATTATTAGGTAAAAAGTTTATCATACAAATAAACATACCTGTATACATGTACCATAAAAATTCATCTCACTAAGAGAGAGAGAGAGAGAGAGAGAGAGAGAGAGAGAGAGAGAGAGAGAGAGAGAGAGAGAGAGAGAGAGAGAGAGAATAATTACTTTTAATAATATTTAATGCTATTTAATTTACACATAAAAGCTTGAAAAAACTTATAAATTACATAAAAAAATTAATCACTTTTGCTGATTTCCCAGTGTTCGCAAATGTTCGCATGTCTGTGAAAAACTTGTGTATGACCATTTGTGTGTGTGAATTCATGCAACTCGAATCAGTATGCAAGTTCGAGGTATTACTGTATATGTATATATATATATATATATATATATATATATATATATATATATATATATATATATATATATATATATATATATATATATATATATATATATATATATTATATATATATATATATATATATATATATATATATATATATATATATATATATATATATATATATATATATGTATGTATATATATTAATTACTGACATTATGGAAATCTGTGTAATTATTTTTGAACCAGGATTTGAGGAGGTTGTAAGTTGTAGATCATTTTTCTTTTCCTTCACCTTTTCTCTGTTCATTGATCCCCATGGTAATTGTTATGAGTATTCTTCTATAATGTCATAAATCATTAATACCTTATTTATCAGATTTACATGACATGCGACGAATGTTATTTTTTACATCCCATATTCAATGGAAAGAAAAGGTACATTAAACACAAAACAGTAACTCACTCTCTCTCTCTCTCTCTCTCTCTCTCTCTCTCTCTCTCTCTCTCTCTCTCTCTCTCTCTCTCTCTCTCTCTCTCTCTCTCCATGATAAAGAAAATGATAATACAGATGAATTTCAACTTTTACTTTTACTGAATTATTTTTGTTGAAGATGAAAAAAAAATTCAGAAAATATATAAATACACAAGACACTATCATTGTAAGAATCTTTCAACAGCATAAGTTGAATAAAAGTAAAAACAATTTCTGAATAACGAATAATTATGAATTTTAATATTTTACAAGATGAACATAGTATCTGAACAAAACTTTTATGATAGAATTTCAGTAATTTACACGTGCTTGGTATTGTCAGAAACAAGGAGCGACACATAGTCCTACATTGTAATCTCTAATTATAAGTGACATGATCATAATTACACTGGAGCCATATCATTTCCTCCACAGTAATCTGAGCAAACTTTCACATATATTTTGGTACTGCATCTCCACGTGCATCAACAAGGAACCTTTGATAACGGTTCATCTCTTCAACAATCAGTCCCATAAATTCGTTATTGAAAAATTTAAAAAAATAATCTACTTCCTTTGAATTTTCATTCATATCACATCTTGACATAATACCACTACTTCTGCCGTCAAATACGAAATCTCTGGACTGAAATTACTGGCAACCCACTCCCACTAGTTCTTATCTCAATCTGCCCCCAGTCAATGCAACGATATCATATGATACACCCGGATAGGGTTCATTTTAGAAATGTATCGTAAACGATCCAGCCGTAGTCAAAGGGTTAAAGTGTTTTAGGACGATAGTTGAAGGTATATTTAGTGTTTGAACTACAGTATTAAAATTGGCAGTTATAGAGTTTTTAGAGGGTGGGGGTTCCAACTTCTTGTTGATTTCAACTTGTCGCAGGTGGTTGCGGTTCCTAACCCCTGCGAATACCCTGGGTCGACTTACTGATTAGCAGATCTCGTACGGATTTCCCACCCCATCCTCCCCTTCAGGTGGATGGGACTCTGCTGAATAAGTCTGAAGCTTTGACTATTCTAGGTGTTACTTTTGACTCACATCTAACTTATGAGAAATATCTAATGAAAGTTTCAGCAAATGCTGCACGAAAGTTAGGTATTGTTAAATGAAGGCCTCATATATTTTAACAATGATAAAATCAATGCAACAAGTTTTAGATCATTTGCCCTTCCTTTACTAGAATGCTGTTCTCTGGTGTGGTTTTCTGCTTCTGCCAGAGATTTATTTCTTTTAAACAGAGTGGTTCATGGCAGTAGGTTTGTTTCTTAATAGCAGCAGTTATGACTTGGATCATCAATGGGTGGTCTCTTGTTTGTCACTTTTTCATAAGCTGTATTTCAACAGATATCTTTCACAATCACAATTCATTCCTGGTCCCCTGTATCTGCTGGGAGAAACTAGATTCACTCAACAGCAGCACCAACATGCAGTAAATGTGCCTCGCTATTGAACTTTTCATGTCCAGAGGTCCTTTATTCCTCACATCGCTGGACTGTGAAACAGCCTCCCTGAAGATGGTGTGCAATTTGAACTTCAGAAGTTCAAGCAAACATGTAATGCATTACTACCCTAATGCTATTCTCCTTGCATTTTAATACATTCTTATTTATTTAATAAGTTACTTTTTTCTTTTTTAATAAGTTGGATCTCTTCTTTATGTATTTAACTTTACCTCCTCTTACTTCTTCCTAAAGAACACCATATTCTTTGGAAGCTTGAATTTCAAGTCAATGGCCCCTGTGGGCTTGTTCCATATGAAGAGGTTTCCTCTTCTGAATAATAATAATAATAATAATAATAATAATAATAATAATAATAATAATAATAATAATAATAATAATAATAATAATAATAATAATAATAATAGCAGAACAACCCTAGCATTGTATCACAAACCACCATGCGCCCAAATGGATGACCACAGGGAGAACATCCTTAGTACAGAGAGACATGAACAAGGGAAATATAGCAAGTAACTACAGACCTATCACCTGCCTACCAATAATGTGGAAGTTACAAACTGGTATCATCAGTGAAAGGCTATGCAACTACCTAAAGGACACAAACACCATCCCCCACCAACAGAAAGGTTGCAGAAGGAAGTGTAGGGGCACAAAAGACCAGGCCCTGATAGACAAAATGGTAATGAAGAATAGTAAGAGAAGGAGAACTAACCTAGGCATGGCATAGATTGACTACAAGAAAGCTTTCGACATGATACCGCACATGTGGCTAACAGAATGCCTGAAAATATATAGGACAGAGGAAAACACCATCAGCCTCCTAAAAAATACAATGTGCAACTGGAATACGGTACTTACAAGCCCTGGGATAAGACTAGCAGAGGTTAACGTCAGGAGAAGGATCTTTCAAGGCGACTCACTGTCCCCAATACTCTTCGTACTAGCCACGATTCCCATGACAAAAGTACTGTAGAAGATGGATGGTGGCTAACAGCTCAAGAAAGGAGGCAACAGAATTAACCATCTGATGTTCATGAACGACATCAAGCTGTATGGTAAGAGCATCAAGGAAGCAGATACCCTAATCCAGACTGTATGGATTTTATCTGGAGACATCAGGATGGAGTTTGGAATAAAAAAAATGCCCCTTGGTCAACATACAAAATGGCAAAGTGACAAAGACTGAAGGGATAAAGCTACCAGAAGGGAATAGTATCAAACGCACAGATGAGACACGATACAAATACCTGGGAATAATAGAAGGTGAGGGTATAAAACACCCAGATATGAAGGATACAATCAGGAAAGAATATATGCAGAGACTTAAGGATATATTCAAGTCAAAACTCAATGCTGGAAACATGACAAAAGCCATAAACACATGGGCAGTACAAGTAATCAGATACAGAGCCGGAGTAGTGGAGTAGATGAAGGCTGAACTCTGCATCACAGACCAGAAAACTAGGAAACGCATGACAGTACACAAAGCACTACACCCAAGAGCAAATAGAGAGACTATACATAACACAAAACAAAGGGGGGAGAGGGTTACTAAGCATAGAGGACTGTGTCAACATCGAGAGCAGAGCACTGGGACAATATCTGAAAACCAGTGAAGACGAGTGGCTAAGGAGTGCATGGGAAGAAGGACTGATAAAAGCTGACGAAGACCTAGAAATATACAGAGACAGAAGAATGAAAAACAGAACAGAGGAATGGCACAACAAACCAATGCACGGACAGTACGAGACAGATTAAAGAAATTGCTAGCAATGAAACATGGCAATGCCTAAAGAGGAGAGAATTTAAGAAGGAAACATAAGGAATGCTAACAGTGACACAAGATCAGGCCCTAAGAACCAGACGTGTCCAAAGAACAATAGATGGAAATAACATCTCACCCATATGCAGGAAGTGCGATATGAAAGACGAGACCATAAACCACATAGCAAGCGAATGTCCACCACTTGCACAGAACCAGTACAAAATGAGGCATGATTCAGTAGCAAAAGCCCTCCACTGGATCCTGTGCAAGAAACACCAGCTAGCTTGCAGTAATAAGTAGTACGAACACTAACCTGAGGGAGTGATAGAAAACGATCAAGCAAAGAGCTGGATCCTGTGCAAGAAACACCAGCTAGCTTGCAGTAATAGGTGGTACGAACACTAACCTGAGGGAGTGATAGAAAACGGTCAAGCAAAGAGCCTCTGGGACTATGGTGTCAGGAGAGATAGGGTGATACGTGCCAACAGACCAGACGTGAAGTTGATTGACAAAATCAAGAAGAAAGTATCATTCACTCATGTGGCAATACCATGGGACACCAGAGTACATGAGAAAGAAAGAAAAAAAAACTGATAAATATCAAGACCTGAAAACAGAAATAAGGATATGCGATATGCCAGTGGAGACTGTACCCATAATCATAGGAACACTAGGCACAATCCAAAGATCCCTGAAAAGGAATCTGGAAAAACTAGATGCCAAAGTAGCTCCAGGACTCCTGCAGAAGAGTGTGCTACTAGAAACAGTGCACATAGTGAGAAAAGTGATGGACTCCTAAGGAGGCAGGATGCAACCCAGAACCCCACATTATAAAAACCATCCAGTCAAATAGGATTAACTGTGATAAACCAATAATAATAATAATAATAATAATAATAATAATAATAATAATAATAATAATAATAATAATAATAATAACAATAATAATAATATGAAGGGAGTAGACCCTCTTTTAAACAGGTCTTATTAAAAGGATGGCTGTATTATGCGAATTTATCTTATATAGTGTCTTTTCTATCCTCCTTATGATTCGCTTTTTTCAGGCTCAGCGATGTTAGTCAGTAACTGGCCGATATTCATGTTGGAAAAGGACAGTGTGCGGAATATTGGAAGTCTTTTATTAAAATATCAATCAGAAATCGTTTGTCTGGGTTCAGGTTCTATTCTAGGTACCGTCGACCTGTTTCGACCAGCTCGTTGGTCATCCTCTGGACGTGGTTGCAGAAGGTCTGAGAAACGAGGTGCTCAGGTTGGTATTTATAGGGGGTCTTGATCGGTGCTGAATTATGATTGGCTGCCGGGGCATGTACCTCGGATGGAGCCTTCTCATCCAAGTCGAAGTTTGGTTTTTCGTCTTGCGTGCGGCGGCGTTGTAGTGCTGAGGATGAAGAGAAGAATTTCGATCCTCGGATGCGAATTTTGATTTGCTCAAATGCGCTATGGGGATCGCTCGGTGCAAGTCTCCTGGCTGCTGTGGGGAGAAAGGTTTCTTGCATAATGTTGAGTGTTGGTTTCTCCTTCCCAATGTGCAATGCTTCCAAGAGGCGTAGGCAGCGGTGGTCGGTAATTTGGTCAATTATTTCGGTGTTCGTGATTATGTCTTTTCTTGTTATTCTCTGGTTATGGACGGTCCTGGCATGATTAAAGATAGCCCCCTCTTGGGCGTGGCAGGAAATCCTCTTGGAGAAACGCATGGTGGTCATACCGATGTAAGAACCGAGGCATCCTCGGACGGGGCATGAGTACCGGTATACCACGTTGGTTTTCTTCAAGGGGTCCTGCTGAGGGGGGGCTGGGTTGTTGTGCATAACCAGGCTGCTCGTCTTTCTGCTCTTGTAATAAATAACCAGATGTATATTTTTGTTGGAGTCAACAGGGCTGACATTCTCGATGATGTTTTTGAGGGCGCGTTCGTCTTCTTTATATTTATGGTGAAATTGTCCTTTGTAGAAGAACTCTATGCGTTCAGGGGCATCGGGGAGAGGTTCCTGACGGTACCATCTATCGATGTTCGCCTTGATAGATTCTTCTATATCCAGGTAACCCCCTGCGCCCCATCATCAGTCAGATTCCTGCCCCGACATACTAGTTGGCTAAGAGGCTAAATACCATCCTTACCCCTTATGTTCCGAGCAGCCACAGTCTGAAGTCGTCAGCAGAGTTCCTGAAGGCCTTAAGAGCGGCGCCCCCTGGAGGCTGTATTGCTTCAATGGATGTGGAGTCCCTCTTTACCAACGTCCCCGTCGATGAGACCATCCAAATGATCTTGGACCATGTGTATAGGGACCCCACCACCCCATCCCTGAACATCCCTGAGCATGCCCTCCGCACCCTCCTGGAAATCTACACCAAAAAGGCCCCTTTCTCCAACCATCGTGGCCATATGTACACCCAGATCGACGGGGTGGCAATGGGTTCTCCCCTCGGAGTCCTCTTCGCCAATTTCTATATGGGCACTGGAGCAAAGGGTATTTGAAGATATACGCCAACCAAGGATGTACGTGCGCTACATCGACAACACCTTCGTCAGTGCCAATTCGCAAGAGGAGATAAAAAACCTGAGGTGTGCATTTCACAACCATAGCTGCCTCAGTTTCACGATCGAGCAGAGCCAAAACTGCTGCCTCCCCTTCCTTGACGTCCTTGTGGAACAGAGAGAGGCCTCTTTCTCTACGAGGGTCTACACAAAACACATGAACCTGGGCATGTGTATGAGCGAGGCGGCGAGTGCCCGAGAGGTATAAGCGCTCCACCATCAGCGCCCACGTCAGGAGGGCCCTCTCACACTGCTCCTCCTGGAGCGACACCCACGGAGAAATAGAAGCGTGTAGCCCAAACCCTCGTCGACAATGGACACCCAAACCGGGATATAGAAGAATTATCAAGGCGAACATCGATAGATGGTACCGTCAGGAACCTCGCCCCGATGCCCCTGAACGCATAGAGCTCTTCTACAAAGGACAATTTCACCATAAATGTAAAGAAGACGAATGCGCCCTCAAAAACATCATCGAGAATAATGTCAGCCCTGTTGACTCCAACAAAAATATACATCTGGTTATTTATTACAAGAGCAGAAAGACGAGCAGCCTGGTTATGCGCAACAACCCAGCCCCCCCTCAGCAGGACCCCTTGAAGAAAACCAACGTGGTATACCGGTACTCATGCCCGTCCGAGGATGCCTCGGTTCTTACATCGGTATGACCACCATGTGTTTCTCCAAGAGGATTTCCTGCCATGCCCAAGAGGGGGCTATCTTTAATCATGCCAGGACCGTCCATAACCAGAGAATAGCAAGAAAAGACATAATCACGAACATCGAAATAATTGACCAAATTACCGACCACCGCCGCCTACACCTCTTGGAAGCATTGCACATTGGGAAGGAGAAACCAACACTCAACATTACGCAAGAAACCTTTCTCCTCTCCACGGCAGCCAGGAGACATGCACCGGCGATCCCCATAGCGTCACGAGCAAATCAAAATTCGGCATCCGAGGATCGAAATTCTTCTCTTCATCCTCAGCACTACAACGGCTCGCACGCAAGACGAAAACCAAACTTCGACTTGGATGAGAAAGGCTCCGCCCGGTACATGCCCGGGCAGACAATCATAATTCAGCACTGATCAAGACCCACCCCTATAAGTACCAACCTGAGCACCTCGTTTCTTCAGACCTTCTGCAACCACGTCAGAGGATGACCAACGAGCTGGTCGAAACATCGACGGTACCTAGAATAGAACCTGAAACCAGACGAACGATTTCTGATTGGATATTTTAATAAAAGACTTCCAATGTTCCGCACACTGTCCTTTTCCAACATGAATATCGGCCAGTTACTGACTAACATCGCTGAGCCTGAAAAACGAATCATAGGAGGATAGAAAAGACACTATATAAAATAAATTTGCATAATACAGCCATCCTTTTTAATAATAATAATAATAATAATAATAATAATAATAATAATAATAATAATAATAATAATAATGTTTCAACTTCACTTTTGCACAATATTTGCTTCTCCCTTGGTTTCCTAAATTTTGTGTTTAGCACCTTTACTTTTTGGCTCTAGTAGAATTCCAGTATGTGTATGCTTCTCCCTCGTAGTTTCATTCTCCAAAGCTAAATCTTCATATTACATCCTCAAAACTAGCTGTCCATTCTGACGAGGTCATTGAGGCCTAAGGTCTTATGCAGATTTCAACAGATTTGTCAGTGGTGATTGCAAAACCATTTCCAAGTGCATGGAATCCAAATCTAGGGATAAGTATTTAACCAAAAGCTCTATGAAAGAGATTCACTTTCCATGCATGAAGCTTTGCTGAGTTTTTTCATTCACTTTTGGCAATGCATCTCATAACCTTTTACAAAATTCAGTGCATGTGCTGTCAAGGAGAAAATTATATATATACCTACAAAAGTGGTCCATATCACATTGGTCAATCTTAAGAGTCCCTATTTTCCTATGGTTGTAGCATCTCAACAGGTGAAGGTACCGTGGCTAATATTATATTTGGCAATAAATACTGATGGGATTTCAACAACTCTAATTGTGGAGCTTCTATTCAAGATTCTGACAAAGCAAATTTTTAAAATTCCTATAAAGTTCACCCAAATTCAGATGAGGATATTCATAATGAAAAGATCAGTCACCAGAAATATGTGATGATCAAAAAAAGGCTACACTGATTACAATGACAGGTTGATTACCACTGCTTCCCTTTCAATTTATACTGTCAAAAAATAAACAGCAGCAGTTTACTTTCCATGTATACTTTTCAGATGTTCAGTAAATATGAAAGCATACCAGGTAACACTGTAAGACAATATATGAAATATTATGAGCCTATGCTATAAACCACATGGGTGCTTTTTGTGTATGGACAAATTCAAAACTGCATGCAAAATACCAGGAAATATACTGTGTCATTTCAATGTCATTACCTTGAAATAATCTGCATCTTGATGAAAGTTTCTGGTTAAATTACTGATAACAGCATCCAGATTTTCAGCTGCTCTATAAGTCTCTGGAGATACCTAAAAGAAGATAAACACAAAATCACTCACATTTATCAAGAAAGGAGTGGTATAAATATACATTCTACATCTACAAGCTTTTCATCAATAACTGCTGGAAAATGAAAACAAATCAGATAACAGTTTAAAATACAAAAAAATTTTGCTAATGACATAAACTTACATGAATCCTACTAAAACTAACTGATATATAAGAGGTGCGAAATAATGATTAAGTGGACATGTACTGCTGGCTTACTGGGAAAGCTGGTTGCTTATAAAGCGGCGTGCGGACGTCATACAAAAGGCATACAATAGGATACAGGTGACCTGAGGTCAATTGTTCTTAATGTGACACAGGACAGGTAAATACAAATAACATGAAAAGTTAAATTACAAATTGACACACTAATACTCTGACACATGTACAAAGTAAACAAGCATAAATAAATCAGTAATAGATATGTATTTACATAGATAAAAATGTGGCTGTTTAGCATGACCCAGGCTTGTAGGAAGGCACCGTAGAAAATGGGAGGTTCACCATAGAAAACCCTTTGAGCGGGGGACTTTACAGATAGGTTAATAAGTAGTGATGGAAATGCACTGAAAGAAAAGCACCATAAAGGACACAACATTTTCTGTCAAAATTCATATACATATACATACACACACATATACATAATATATATATATATATATATATATATATATATATATATATATATACATATATATATACATATATATATATATATATATATATATATATATATATATATATATATATAATATATATATATATATATATATATATATATATATATAGTATATATAGTATATATAATATATATAATATATATGTATATAGTATACATAAAGGCAGTCCCAGTTTTGACCAATTCAGAACAGGTATTTATTTAAGTTTCTCTCTGAGTATTTAATATTTTGTGTGGCCTCCATCTGCCTGTACCACAGCCTGCATTCTTGAGGGCATGATTTCAGCAAATCACAAAAATACTGAGACTCAAACTCCATTTAAAGAGCACTTCGGTCACCTCTCTTTGCAGGTTGTCGAGGCTTGGTATACAATCATAGTTCACTGTGCGTGCTTCAACACGATATTTTAAGATACTACCAATGTTTTCACACACATTAAGGTCAGGGGAGCTACCTGGAAATTCACTTGACGAGAAGAAATCGATACCACTTTTTCAAAGCAGCTCCTGTGTCTGAAGAGCCTTGAAACATGGTGCCTTATCATGCAAAAATGCGACTTCAACAGATAACACATTTTCAGGATCTTTGAGGAAAGGAAATACTCAACCAGTAAGCACAGTTTCTCTGAAGTATTTGCCATTCCATGACTGTCCTTTTTCTTTGATGATCCACATTAACCATTTGGCTGTGAAACAGAGAAAAATTCCCAAACATTCAGAAAATTTCACAACTTGGCGATAGGACACGTCATCGCTGATATCATCAACTTTGCAGCCCAAATGATGTCATTTTTATGATTTGGCTTCCTGAATGTAAATGAAGAATTCATCTGATCAAAGTTGGCAACATGGAGAAAGTCGGCTTCATCCCAGTCTTCAAGAAATGAACCACAAAACCATGCACGGTCTTCTCTCTGTTGCTGAGTGATGTTGGGCTTGCAGACAACATGAAATGGCTTGATACCAGATTATTTCAACTCACGATGTACAGCACTATAACTTCTCTTCTTTCCCTTTTTGTTTCTAGTTCAAGTGCCAATTTACGTAAAGACTTTCTTGGTCTACCCACTACCTCAGCTATGATGTCTTTTGACTCCTGAGAAAGGACTTCAGGCCTTTCAAGATTCTCACTCTTTTGTGATGACAGTCATGGATTTTTGTTCCAGTTTCTTTTAACAAAGGATTCATCTCTTTTATTTAATGTATTTAGCTATCCAGGAACATGAAATGAAGGATGTGCCAGCATCCCTGGCCTCTCTGAAGGTTATAGCCGGATTTGGTCAATCCATCCAATTTCCTCCAGTCGTTAACCATGGCTGTATCTAACTCCGTCACTCAGTCTGAAAATACAAGAAATGTAAAATGAAAAAATAGCTTAATAGAAACTTAAAATAATGTTCTTGGAGATAGGCTGTAAGAAAACTTCATAACTTTCCATTTGTTCTGTGGAGGGGGCTCTAATTTTCAAACACGCGGTATTATATATATAAATATATATATGTATAAATATATATATATATATATATATATATATATATATATATATATATATATATATATATATATATATATATATATATATATATTTCTGAATCAGTCCCGTGTCAGCCGGTGAAATTCCATTACAGCACGAATTTCTAGGTATAATATGCTAGATATACCAGAGAAAAGAGCTTTCAGGAAAGCTGGGGTTACTACCCCAGTCGAGCGTCTTCTAGGAAGACGTCGGTATAACGAAGGGTGAGTGAAATACTACTACCACGGAAACATACTCGAAAGATCTCTCCCTATCAAAACCCCGGAACAGAGCGGTGAGCCGTTACAGCCCCTACACTCAACACCCGCCAGGATGGCGACACCAGCGCCACCTACCTCATTCCATTTTCTAGCACGTGATAACTATCTTTTGATTTTGTGTGCTCGTGCCTTTTTTTGGAATTTTCCCATCTTTCATCATGTCATCGAGCAGCTTTACTATCTCCAAGTTAAGTACTATGTTATTGTGGGGTTATTCGTTCTTTATTTGGCTGTTTTGGTCTCATTTTTATATAAATATTGAGATCTTATTATGGCCTTGGCGTCCCCACCAGCCATGTCGACCACGAGGCGACCCCATCAGTTTCCTTCTGTTGGAGTTGTCTCATTGTCGTTATAGTTAATAATATATTTCCCCCCCATGGTTCTCCTCCTGGCGGGATTCCTGCGGTGGCACCCCCTTTTTGGTATTTACATAATCATTGGCCTACCGGCCCTTTGGGGTGATGCCCGTCCAGGTTCCCCCCCTCCAGGTTGGGTTCCTTTTTTATTTTAGTCTGTATTAGGCTATTATTATTTTATTCTTGGCAATGGTGCTCTCTCAGTTCGTTTTAGATTTTCATCTTTGTTTCCTCGTGGTGGCGGCAGCCTTAGATCTAACCGTTGCCTCGGGGTAGGCTATGCACCCTATTGAGCACATTTTTATTTCATGTTTTTGTGTGATGGTTTTTGTGGAGTAGGTTATTGCTTCCATCCCTTGCCCAGGGCGTGGAAGTCCATCAGGTTGAGGAGTTTTAGTTGCTGTTTCCTCCGGGGTCGTTTTTTGGTGGGCAGAGTGAGCCCCTTAGTTCTCTTCCTTCCTTTGGGAATAGAGTTCTTTGGATGTGTCTCCTCTAGGCTATTCGCCTTCTTGCCCCCTCTTCTCGTTCCCGGTTAGTTCTCGGCACAAAATTTCTCTCCTTGTTTGTTCCTCCCCCTCCGTACTCCTGCCCTTTTCCTAGCCTATACTAGGTTAGGTCCCTATTAGGCTGTGCCTAGGCAGGAGTCGGGCATCGAGGCTTGGTGAGCTCCTTTCCTAGTAGTAGGCCACCCTCCTATCACAGTTTAGACCCAGTTCATTCTTGGAGTGGTGGAGTGCAGTTGAGCGGGCTGATATGTTTCCCCGTCTCCTGTTCCCTTCCTGGTAGCCTACCATTCTCCCCCTCACCCCTCCCCCACCCTTCAGCTTTTGCTCTACTCGTGCGGGTGGCGCTAGATGGCGTTTTCTCCGAGTTCAGGGACTTCCTATTTGGTAGAGGATTCGCTCCCTCCCATACAGTCCCTCGCATCGCTGTGTTGGGGTTAGTGATTTGTTCACTCGTAGCTCGAGCGTGTTCGAACACTTTATCCACTCCTCCCCTCCCGTCGGTTCTACTCGGCTAGGTTATTATTTTTGCTCCGGTTTATGTTAAAGATACGAGCATCTGGCCCACCTTGTTTCTCTGGCGGGGTAGTAGTGAAAGGTTTATTTATTTATATAAGGGGAGCGGATTCCTCCGGTCTCCGGAGAATTTCTATTACCGTCATTAGTTTATGTTATTACATGATATATGTATTTAAATATAAATATTTTTGTTATCAGGAGTACTCTCCTTAGTTTTATACGTGAGTCGGTTCTACGCCGGGGTTCCGCCGTTAAATTTACAGGCAGCCCTTATGGTTAGTTCCTGTTGTCTCATTCCTTCCCCGGAGTATTCCGGGTCTGAAATCTTGCCTGCCACTCTGTGTAATTTAGAGCTTATTGGCCCAGTTTATTGAAAAGGTATTTCTTCTCCACCGGAGTATTCCGGCTGCAGTTGAAATTCCCGGCCTTGCCAGCCTTAGATTGCTTAGAGTGGTAGGTTCATGTTCGTTTTCCACTTACAGACTGTTCGCTGTGAGGGCGGGTGTACTGCGTCCTGCAACAACCTTACGGTCATGTAGTGTGCTGGACCCACGCTGGTTGCGTGGTCCGGCTCGGCGACCTGGTTGTCTGGCACCCCGATGGTTGTGAGGTTTGTTTTGCCTTCTGCGCAACCATCCAGGATGAGTCGGTAAGTGACAATCTTCCTCCGTTTTATGCTCCTCATTTTGAATTTTGTTTATGTGGTTTCCAGACTGTTTTTTCACCCTTAGCTAATTGTTGGCTTTCTTTCAGGCGGACGAGTCCTCTAGGAAGTCGGCCTTGGAATCTCTCCGGGCCTGGGTGGCTGGGTTTGGAAGGAATGTTCCGTCGGGGAAGCCCTACGTCCTCGACGCGAAGTTGAGGGACTTGCTCTACCCCGGCGCACGAGTGGCGGCCGCAGTGCCAGAAGATCTTGCCACCCCCATCATCCAGCAGATCCGGGATGCGACCCAGCCACCCCAAGTGGATATTCTTTACTCAGAAGTTTCAGAGGACGTCGCCGCCTTGAACTTAGACCTCGAACCCATGGCTACTGAGCAGGACCAGGGGGTAAGTAGCGAGGTAGGTGAGGTTGTTGGGGCGGGCGCCCTTTTTGATTCCCCAGCTTCTTCAATATCTTCCTTTTCAGGTTTTTGAAGTCTTCCTCCTTGGGTGATAGGGCTCCATCAGCTATCCCCAAGTTGAAGTTGAAGACTTCATGGAAGGCGAAGGGCTATAAGTCCTCGTCCTCCAAGAAAGCATCGCCTTTCCCCCCGTCGAAGGCTAAGGTCTCAGCACCTGTAGCCTCCGGGAGCAAGTCTAGTTCCTCCGGCAAAGGCGCGAGTAAGAGGGCAACAAGATCAAGCCCTCCTCGCCAACCTGCCTTTGACGCGGAGACCTTTGCCAAAGAAATGTTCCAAAGGTTCTACGGACTTCAAGGACAAGTTTAATCAAATATCCGAAAAGTTTGCCACGTACGACAAAAGATTTCTGAAGTTTGCCTCTTATGACAACATGCTGGCGGGAATGGCCAGCCACCCCAGCCGAACCCACAGTATGTCATTCCCAACACGGCGGAACTCCCGCCGTTTTCGATCTTCGGTAACCCTTGGCGTTTCGCCCTCTGGGCCATCCAACATGATGGCAAACTGACCATTGAAGGTCTTGGCACGAGGCGGTTGGAGGAGTTGGAGTTCTTCCCCCGATCTTTTGCCCCCGTATCCAGGTTTCGTAAGGTTGACAGAGGAAGCTTGGATACGTTCGGATAAGGTTCCCAGGGAGACTGTCATCATCCCCTAGGGACCAAGCTCAGTCGTCTCTCCTGCGCACTCTGACGGAGTGGCAGGCAGACAACACAAAAGTTGACTCCTTTCAAGGGCAGCTTTACTATGTTTGCCCTGGGAGACAACTTACCAACTCCCTGTTTGAACAAAGTTGCCCTGGCTACGGCCCGGGCGTGCTTTGATGGTAATCCGTTACCACAGCTAAGGGAAACAGACCCCACTTCCTGGTGTTCCCGGGAAGTGATGAGTTCTGGATGGATGCTCCGTCCACCTTCACGGTCGGGGAAGTTGGACCCCTCTGTGCTTCCTCACAGTTTAGCGAGAACTCCCAAGCTGCGGAATCTTTGCTAAAGGCGGAGTTTGATGCCCGGACTAAGTTAGCCCGGTCCCTGAACTCCGTCTGCCTCACAGAAGCCACTGCCGTCTCCTGCTCGGACGAGCCCTTTTTCCAGGTCTTAGCTAAGTCCCTGTTAGCTGGCTTTCAGTCTGACCTGTTTGAATTCATCATGGCCAGACTGGAATGTAGGAAGTTCGTCTTCGCAAAGCGCTACTATCCGTCACGAGCCTAACAAGCTCGTAAAAAGAGCTCGATCTGGGGACCTAACCTCTTCCCAGAAGAAGAGGTTACGAAGCGTCATGGCGGAGGCTACAAGGGGCCAACCAGAGTCTGCGCTCTCGCTGGGGCATCCCCACCTACAAAGCGCAAGACCCCTGAATCGGCCCCCCCAGACGTGAGGAGGCAAACGTTTTAGGAGACATAAGAGGCCCCACCAGCAGGCGGTAGTTCAAGCCGTCCCAGTCTCGGCAGTAGCACAGCCCTCCACTTCAAAAGCTCTCCCCCAACAATATGTGCTGGTCCAACCAGCTCATTCCTTGCTGCGCCCTCGTATGTTACTTCACCAGCTTACAACCCCACCTACGAGGGCCGGGGGTTACTTTCACGGCCTTAACAGAGGTTGCAAGGGGGAAGAGGCAGGGCCCCTCACAGAGGGAAGGCGAACACCACCCCAAGGGGAAAACCTGGACGTGGTAGGGGAACAAACCCGCTCCCTCCCACTGAGAAAACACAGGTAGGTGGTCGCCTCTATTGGTTCAGGGACCAATGGACCTTCAGCCCTTGGGCACACAGTATAGTGTCCAAAGGTCTGGGTTGGAGTTGGATCAAGGAACCTCCTCCTCTAAACAGGTTTTACCAGCCACCCTCATCAATCCTACGGGATTATGTGGCAGAATTGCTCAACAAACGAGCAATAAAGAAAGTAAGGCACCTAAAATTTCAAGGCAGGTTATTCACAGTTCCCAAAAAAGACTCAGATCAGCAAAGAGTGATCCTGGATCTGTCGCGTCTAAATCTCTACATAAAATGCGACAAATTTCGCATGCTTACAATAGCTCAGGTACGGACTCTACTTCCGCGTGGAGCCGTCACCACCTCCATCGATCTTTCAGACGCTTACTATCACGTCCCGGTTGCGCGGAACTTCTCTCAGTTCCTCGGTTTCAGACTCGGGAATCAAGCCCACTCGTTCAAGGTCATGCCCTTCGGCCTAAACATTGCGCCCAGGATATTCACCAAGCTGGCGGACACGGTAGTTCAACAACTCCGGTCCCGAGGATATCCCCTAGCAGCGTGCCTGGACGATTGGATAATTTGGGCACCAACAGTTCTGGAGTGTCAGAAGGCTACGACCATAGTCATCAACTTCCTAGAATCGTTTGGTTTTCAACTGAACAGACAAAAGTCCCGCCTGACTCCGAGTCCCGGTTTCAGTGGCTGGGCCTACAGTGGGATCTGTCTGCTCACACGTTATCCCTCCCACCTCCCAAGAGGAAGGAGATAGCATCTCTCACCAGAAAATTTCTCAAAAATCAATCGGCATCCCGCCGATCCCAAGAAAGGGTCCTTGGGTCCCTTCAATTTGCCTCAGTGACAGACCTGCTCTTAAAGCGAAACTTAAAAGACATAAACAGAGTGTGGCGGAGTCGAGCCAATGTCAAGCTCAGAGACAAGGTCTCCTCCATCCCTCGAATCTTAAAAACAAGACTGCGGCCTTGGACCTCAGTCAAGGGCCTCTCCAAGTCAGTTCGCTTCAGTTTCCCCCTCCGGCACTAGTTGTCCCACACAGACGCTTCCCTAAGCGGCTGGGGGGATATTCCCAAAACAAAAGTACAGGGAACGTGGTCCACAATGTTTCAGCAGTTCCATATAAACACCCTGGAAGCTATGGCGGTCTTTCTAACTTTAAAGAAAATCTGCCCCCAACCAGATTCATATCAGGTTGGTATTGGACAACACAGTGGTAGTTCATTGCATCAACAGGGGCGGCTCCAAATCAGGTCGAGTAAACCAAGTAATGGTTGCTATCTTCTCCCTGGCGAACAAGCACGGCTGGCACCTGTCAGCCACCCACCTAGCAGGGGTACGGGCGTGGTGGCGGATTCCCTGTCCAGGACTACTCCGTTGGAGACGGGTGGTCCCTGGATGTGGAATCTTTCAAATGGATTTGCCGCCAGGTTCCTGGTCTCCAAGTGGATCTGTTCGCGACAGAAAGCAACTTCAAGCTCCCCTGTTATGTGGCTAACCTGGACCCTCAGGCGTATGCCACAGACGCAATGACAATAGATTGGAACAATTGGGAGAAAATTTATCTGTTCCTCCAATAAATTTACTGTTGAAAGTATTACACAAACTCAGGACATTCAAAGGTCAACTAGCCCTAGTAGCCCCTACTGGCCGAAGAGCAATTGGTTCCCTCTTCTTCAGGAACTGGGACTGCATGGAGTCTTCGGATTCCCAAGCCCATACTGACCCAGACAGTACAAACCAAGACTGTGTCAGCTTCCTCAAGAATTCAGAATGCCCTAGTTTTATGGACTTTATAAAATTCGCAGCCCAAAAAGGCAAACATTGACCCTGTCAACACTCTATTTCTTGAGTCAGATAAAAGAGATTCTACTCTTAGACAATATGATTCAGCAGTCAAAAAGTTAGCCTCCTTCCTAAAAGCATCTGAAGCCAAGATCATGACGACTAATTTAGGAGTCTCTTTCTTTAGATCACTGTTTGAAAAAGGCCTTGCTCCGGCCACTATTACCACAGCCAAGTCAGCATTGAAGAAAGTATTTCTATACGGCTTTAAAATCGACCTTACAGATTCCTATTTTTTCATCCATCCCCAGAGCATGCGCTCGTCTGAGACCCGTATCACGCCCACATTCCGTTCGTGGTTTCTCAATGACGTCCTTAAGTTAGCATCAGAGATAGATAACTTTCAATGCTCTTATCAGGATCTGTTAAGGAAGACCTTATTTCTGATTAGCTTGGCCTCAGGTGCTAGAATCTCAGAGCTGTCAGCTCTCACTAGAGGTGATAATTTTGTGAACTTTCCTTCTGGAGAGGTCCTCCTTTCCCCTGATCCTAGATTCTTAGCTAAAACGTAAGACCCACAAGACAGGTGGTCTCCTTGGAAGGTGGTGCCCCTTCCACAAGACCAGTCTTTATGTCCAGTTCATACACTTAAATCTTACCTTTTAAGAACTCCTCTTTTATCAGGGAGAAAGGTGGTACTCTATCACTGAATGGTATAAGACAACAAATTCTGTATTTTATTAAACAAGCCAACCCAGATTCAGTTCCTAAGGTTCATGATATTCGAGCAGTTGCTACCTCCATTAATTACTTTCATAATATGGATTTCTCAGAGTTGACTAAAATACGGGTTGGAAATCACCTCTAGTGTTTAAACGCCACTATTTAAAATCGCTCGAAGCCCTGAAATTTTCTACCATAGCTGTGGGAAGTGTCATCTCCCCACCTTAACCAATCATATCCTTATCCTCCTTTCCCCCCCGCCCGCCTGCCTCATTTACTTCTCTGCTTGTCCTCCTGGTTGATCATGCCTCACTGCCTTGCTCCTCATATTGATGTAATTTGTCTCTGTTGACTGGAAACTGTAATCTGACATGTTACGATTGTGTTTTCTTGTGGGGTACTGGGCGGTTTTTATTTTGCTCCATGTACCCCAGATATATGTATATACACTGTGTGTTTTGCTTGCTAATTGGTTGATCTCTTACGTGTTTAGCTTAAGTTTGCGTGTGTAGTTTTAAGATTATTGTGCCATTTTAAGTTATCTTATACACCATTTCTATCCGATTTCACCTAATTTGTACTTTTGTGATTTTGAGTGGTCTTTGGGAACCCTTCCCGTCGTGCCGGGGACCTCCCTAATCTTTCTAGTCTTAAGTTTTTGATGTGCCTTAGATTTTTAGTGTTTTTCTCACATGTAAGAGATTCCCTCATTAAAACTTATTTTCGTTATTTATTTTTTTTTTCTTCAGATTACCCTTTTTTCCTCGTAGTTTGCAGCCTTGGCATGATTCTCTATCACTATTTCACCGGCTGACACAGGACTGGACTCAGAAAAGGGATTTTGACAAAGGAAAAATCTATTTCTGAGGAAGGTCCCGTGTCACCCGGTGACCCTCCCTGACTCACCTGGCTCCCCCTTTTTCTTGCACATGCCAAGTCTGGGGTTAGTGCTAGCATGGAATGAGGTAGGTGGCGCTGGTGTCGCCGTCCTGGCGGGTGTTGAGTGTAGGGGCTGTAACGGCTCACCGCTCTGTTCGGGGTTTTGATAGGGAGAGATCTTTCGAGTATGTTTCCGTGGTAGTGGTATTTCACTCACCCTTCGTTATACCGGCGTCTTCCTAGAAGGCGCTCGACTGGGGGTAGTAACCCCAGCTTTCCTGAAAGCTCTTTTTCTCTGGTATATCTAGCATATTATACCTAGAAATTCGTGCTGTAATGGAATTTCACCGGGTGACACGGGACCTTCCTCAGAAATAGATTTTTCCTTTGTCAAAATCCCTTTTTTTATATATATATATATATATATATATATATATATATATATATATATATATATATATATATATATACAGTTTACAGTTTGATGGAGTTCCGTTTTCCTATGCGTTAGTTTAAACCGAAAATCATTAAATAAATTGTCGAAAAATCGTCAAAAATCCTAAGAAAACCTTACTTTTAATGCTTTAGGTGTATTGAAAACGATGTAAACTGTATTTTTTATTGAGTTTTCATCAAAAAATCTCCAAATTTTGATTATTCTGCTGTTTTGGAGCCATGTATCTCTCTTCCGTTTGAATCGATTGCAATTATGTAGTAACCCTGGAACCTGCCTAGAAAGTAAACCAGGAAATAATTTCTGATGATTGTATTTGAAAAGCGTTGTAACCTCAGAATGTTGTAAGCAGACAAACATTTTAAGGACGTAAACTGGGGACTGCCTGTATGTATATTATATACATATATATTATATATACTATATATATACTATATATATATATATATATATATATATATATATATATATATATATATATATATGTATGTGTGTGTATGTATATGTATATGAATTTTGACAGAAAATGTTGTGTCCTTTTTATGGTGCTTTTCTTTCAGTGCATTTCCATCACTACTTATTAACCTATCTGTAAAGTCCCGGCTCAAAGGGTTTTCTATGGTGAACCTCCGTTTTCTCAGGTGCCTTCCTACAAGCCTGGGTCATGCTAAACAGCCACATTTTTATCTATGTAAATACATATCTATTACTGATTTATTTATGCTTGTTTACTTTGTACATGTGTCAGAGTATTAGTGTGTCAATTCTTGTAATTTATTTTTTTGTTATTTGTATTTACCTGTCCTGTGTCACATTAAGAACAATTGACCTCAGGTCACCTGTATCCTATTGTATGCCTTTGTATGATTAATATTTTTGCTTTATAAGCTAAAAAGGACCAATAAACCAGCAGTACATGTCCAATGTAATCATTTTTGCACCTCTTATAGCAGTGACCCGAAGTGGTTCCCAAAGCCATTAAGCGGACTCTTATGGTGACCTAGTGTTGGAGCAATCCATGAACTACCCCATGCCCCTAATATGTATATAATGAATGTTATGTATGTATATAGCCATATATATATATATATATATATATATATATATATATATATATATATATATATATATATATATATATATACTATAAACAGGTTGTCCATCACTAATCCGGCAATCAGTAGTCGGAACAATCAGTAATCCAGCACAAATTTCGGCTGCAGAGTAATTTCTAATGTTTCGTTTAATAGTTTTCAAATTTCCCGGGTTGCAATCCCTAACTTGTTTTGGGTATTTTCATCGCTGGCATAACCTGCTTTGATTTTGGCGCAGTGTGCTGCATCAACAAACTGGAGGTGTTTGTAAACACAGGCAACTTTTGCTGTTTCATTTTTACATTGATTATTGTCTTTTGGCCATATTTTAGCCCCATTGAATAATAGAAGTGCTTTTGGTGTAATAAAGCGCCAAACAGAACATTAAAATCGGAAAAGGTTGAACTCTTGAATAAACTTGACAGTGAAGGTACACCAACTAAGTAATGATGAAAGTGAGGATGATGTACAGGTAGCAGAAAGAGTTTCTATTGATCGGTTAATTCAGCTGACAGGTGAACTGCTGAAAAGGTTTAGAGCAGCACAGTTTTATAACTGAGTAAGAAATAATGAATCTTTACATGCTGCAAGATAAACTAATCAAAGAAAGGCCAAAATATATGAAACATCCATTAATTTGTAGTGTACCTCTACCAATTATTTTACTGTATCTGTTCCCTCTGTTTCAATAAAATTTCATTTGAATTTATTTGATAATTGTCTTTCTTTATTAACCAACTTGTACTGATTTATGGGATATTTTAATTCTAAGATGTGGGCTTAGCTACTGGGTTTGAGAATGTTATTCTAATCCTAATAAATAAGCTAATCCGGCAAAATGGCTAATCCGGCATCCTCCAGGTCCCAATGAATCTCCGGATTTGTGATAACAACCTGTAGCCAGTACATGAACTTTTAGGCAAATATACATACTTGTTTTTATGATATGCCCAATATTTCATTTTTGTGTCATGTACTACATTCATTTGAACTGGACTTGGTGTGTTATAAATGCCCTTCTTTGGCTGAGTGGTTGAGCTTCAGACTTGTCTCGATGGGCTGACGTTCAATTCCCATCCCCCGGCTGATGAAAGTTAGAGAATTTATTTCTGGTGATAGAAATTCATTTTCTGCTCAGATACTATACAGTGACTATTTAACAATAAGCTGTAGGTCCCGTTCTAAGTAACCAATTGGTTCTTAGCCACGTTAAAATAAGTCTAATCTTCAGGCCAGCCCTAGGAGAGCTGTTCATCAGCTCAGTGGTCTCTAATAAAACTAAGGTATACTTAAATTTTGTTTATTTATAAGCAGTAAAACACCAGTATCTTACACATGTTTAATGGGTGATTTTCTGTTGGAGTTTTTACAAATTATGCTCATACATAATTTATTAATAACATTTATCATGGTATAAGTCATGCTATGTAGTTTATATGTTTTTCTATACTGGTAATATATGTTTATGTTGCTCCATAAAACATAACACATTCATAAAACAATTTTAATTGCTTGGTTTATTTTACACTCACTGGGTTTAACGATAGTATTGTCCACAATGTTTCTTTTAATTTTCAGCTCCAAGTATTATAAAGAATTGGCTGTCCGCCACTGTATTGTATTCATTTGTGTGGGAGCATACAAGGCATTAAAATTATGTTACAAATTAAATATTGCCTACATTTAATATTCCGTAAATGATAAATGCTACATTTGTTAAACTTAAGGGTTACCTAAATTTCTTTAAAGTCCTGTAAATGGTTCGACAGTACCATTATTGCAGTCCTCGAGATGTTTAATTGCATGGGTAATAAAGGAACCTAAATAACTGGGGGCCACTTCCAGAGGGATTAATCCCATAATTCCCAAAATGTTACTGCATCCTTTAAACTTAATTGGCATACTATGTTTATCATACTCCACTTTAAATAAGACTAACCACAGGGGCCTGGGTGTAATATAGTGACTTTTGCTGGTTCAGCCACGATTTCAGCTAAGTGAATATCATAATAAAACATAATTTGGGGATGGCATCAAAACTACGATTAATTTGGTATCCTAATCTCACATAAATGTATTACAGGTTAGATGGGAGCAGAACCTGGAAAAATCATGTAGTATACGAACTGTTTTGCCCAATTGGCCACGTGGATATTGGTATTCTTATAATGATGCTCTTTATGACACTGGTCTTTTGTTACAGTGTTGCATATAGCCGGGAGAGATCCATTTTCATTCAGATTCTTCCCTGATTTACTTTTAGGGCTTATAGGCTGGTTTCGTTAGGAAGATGTAATGGGCCATACATGCTATCTTATCATTATAAATGGGTACCCCGCAATGGATCGCTGGACTGTTATACACTCACTCCTTTGAAAATTGAAAGATCTTATGCACCAACCCATGATACTAGGATGACGTTTTATATTTTATGCGTGGAAGTGTCGGAGGAAGTCCCCCATCAATCTCGACCTAACAAAGCCCATGAATACTGATTCCCGGACCATCAGGTAGGTAGGTTAGTAATGAGGCAGGAGGATGCATTTTTATGATCCCCTTCATCTTCTAACATCTTCATTCCATGGGTTTCCAAGTCTTCTCGAAACCTTGAGGACAGGTGATTTAGAATTGATCGACTGTCCCAAGGTGAATTAAGCTTAAAGATGAAAGCACTCGTTATTTCCTCGCAAGGGCTAATCCCTTTCACTCCGGGAAGAATAACGGACTGGAGTCCGGTTTGAATAATGAGGCCACTCATTTGATGTTCGTATGGGTCGAGAACGGACAGCCAAGGCTAGCCCTCCTCTTTTGCCTAACAGCTTAACGATCCACAACAGTTAAATATATATTCTTAAGAAGGGTTCAATAAAGAAGTTGATGTGAAAGTGGATAAACTTTTCATTGCAGAGCCAGTTCCAGTATGCTTCCGGGTTCATGCGCTCGGTGGTTTTCACTGTCCCACCCCATTCCGGATGCCTCCCTCTTCCTCCCTTTGACAAGGAAATTTTTGGCGTTTGGCCTTCATCTCCCGGCATGAAGATGATACTTTAAAACTATTTTACAGAAGGGCGTGCAGACTGCAGGAGTTGAAAGTTTGGACCAGACTGCTGCCCCAAACACCCATTCGCCAGGCTGATGGGTAGGATTGGTGGTGAGAGGACAAGGTATGTTAATGGAGATGGTCATCTTCCAAGGACCAGGCTCCAGTAACAGTTAAGAAGTCCACCTTTCAAGAGTTCCCAGGCTCTAAACAATGACCCCATATAAGGGAACTTCACAATGTTCTCTTTGAGGACAGTTCTTCCAACCCTTGCATATCTAAGGAAGCTCTTAATGCCCCAGGCATGCTGAGAATTAAAGCCGTTTTTTTTTGAAGAAACTGATCCCACTTCTATGGTCTTTCCCAGAGACTCTGACTTCTGGAAGGATGGGCCACTTTCATTTGAGGGGGCAAGCTGGACCCTGACTGTGCTTTCCACTCTATTCAGCGAGCAGCTTCCCAAAATCCCGGAAGCTCTCCTGAAAGCAGAGTTTGAAGCTAGATGTTGGTTCAGCCGGTCAATGAACTCCCCAGCCTTATGGGAACAACCACAGTGTTGGACAGCGGAGGTATCTTCCAGGTCCCTCACAGTTTGAAATCTCTGCTAAGCAGGATTTCAGGCGGACTTGTTCAGACGTCTTTATGGTGAGCTATGAACTTCTCAGCTAGCACATCTTCTACGGATGCCACCATAAGATGTTGAGCCTAACAAGCTCATGGTTTCCTTCTGGGGAATTAATGTCTTCCCTTAAGTGAAGTAAATGAGGTCCTGGCTGAAGCAACCAGGGCTAATCAAAGTCTCGCGCTCCTGCTGGGGTATCCCAGTGCTTAAAGAGGAAGATGAGTCCGCTGGGTCCCAAAACAGACCTGAGTAAGAGATACAGGAAATTTACAGAAGGCCAACACACCAACCAGGTTTGCGGTGCCAAGCTGCTGTCCCAGGCCTTCTAGGGTATAAAAAGGCCCACCTCAACAGTATCTTCTGGTGCAGAGCTCAGCATTGTTTGCTTCCCCACCTTGAACGTGGTGATTAATCCCTCTTTATGCTGGCCAGGGGTCGTTTAAAGGGTTTAATAGGCGGGCGCAAGGAAGCAGAGCAAAGGGCCTCCTTCAGAGGCAGGCACATGGTGCGGTCCTCCCGGGAGAGGAGGCCGAGGGTAGAGAGGTCAAGCCTTCACCTTCCCAGTGAGACAATTCAGGTAGGCGGGAGGCTTTACCTGTTCGAGACCAGTGGACCTTCAGCCCTGGGGCCCACAGTATACTCTCTCAAAGGTTTGGGTTGGAGTTGGATCAAGGACCCTCCACCTCAGTCAGGTTCCATCAATCCCCATCCAAAGCCCTGCAGGACTTTGAGGAATTACTCCAAAAAGAGGGCCATAAAGAAAGTGGAGACACCTGAAATTCCAAGGCAGACTGTTCACGTTCCCAAGAAAGGTACCAATCAACAAAGGGTAATCTTTGATCTGTCTCTGTCTCAATCTTACATACAATGCAACAAATTTTCGCATGCTTACAATAACAAAGGTGTGGACTTCTTCCGTGGAGCCGTCACCACCTCTCTAGATCTTTCAGACACATATTATCATAGGGTTTTATAAAACTTCTCTCAATTCTCTAGGATTCAGACAAGGGAAACAAATATTAACTTCTTCAGCGTCATGCCATTCGGGCTCAACATAGGCCCAGAATTTTCGCAAACTGGAAAAAACAGTAGTGCAGCAGTTCGGTCCCGGGGATCATGCAACGCATACCTACCGATTGGATAATTTGGGCATCCAACGGAGGAGTGCCAGAGAGCTACTGCCATAGTGATCGAGTTTCTGAGTCCCTAGGCTTTCAGATAAACAGGAAAATCCCACCTAACTGGGGAGGCTCGGTTTCAGTGGCTGAGTATCCAGTGGGATCTGACTCACACAAGCTGTTCTCTTCCACCAGCCAAAAGGGAGAAATAGCCAAAGCCACCAGGCAATTCCTCAAATGCAGGAAAGCCTCGCAGGACTCAAGAAAGAATCCTGGGGTTCTTCTTCAGTTTGCATCTATCACAGATCTGCTTCTGAAAGCAAAACTGAAAGACATAAACAGAGTGTGGCGGAGAACAGCCAATGTCAAGCTCAGAGACAGGTGTCTTAATTCCTCCAGTTTGAGGAAAGAGCCGGGCCGTGGTCCACAGTCAGGGGTCTTTCAAAGCAATTTCCTCCCCCCATCTCTACTAATCCACACTGGGGAGGATACTCCCAACACAAAAAAGTACAAGGTACATGGTCCACAATGTTCCGCCAGTTCCACATCAATATTCTAGAGGATATGGCACTACAATTTGCTTCTGAACTCTGAAAAATTTTTTGCCCTGCCAATCAGATTCATATCAGACTGGTTCTCTTGCAGTGGTGGTGCATTGTATAAACAGGGAGGCTCCAAATCAGCGGATAAATCAAGTTTTGATAGCCATTTTCTCCCTTTAAAAAAAAACACAGCTGGCACCTGTCAGCCACCCATCTAGCAGGAGTCCGGAATGTCACTGCAGACTCTCTGTCCAGGAAACTCCACTGGAGTCGGAATGGTCCTGGACAAGGCTTTTTCAGAGTGGAATGCAACCGTCAGGTTCGGGTCTTCAGGTGGACCTGTTTGCCACAGAGAGCAGTCCACAAACTCCCTTGTTATGTTGCTCCCAACCTGGACCCTAAGCTCACGCCATTTTGGATGCAATGTCGTTAGACTGGAACAAGTGGCAGAAAATCTATCTGTTTCCACCAAATAAACCAAATTTGATGAAGAGTTTGCACAAGCTCAGGTCATTCAAAGGTCAAGTGGCCCTGGTAGCTCCCAACTGGGTAAGAGCAATTGGTAAGTTCTTCTCTTGGAACTGAAATCGGTGTCATCAAATACCCAGACCACAGCTGACCCAAATAGTAAAATTTCGGACTGTGTCAGCTTCCTGGCCTTGAATGCCCTGGCTTTATGGACTTCATGAAATTCGCTGCTCAGAGAGGTGCGGATATTGATCCTATTAATACACTGTTTGTGGAATCAGATAAAAGAGATTCTACCCTCAAACAATACGATTCATCTGTTAAAAAGTTGGCATCTTTTTGAAAGAAACTGAAGCTCAAGTCATGACCACGAATTTGGCAATATCTTTCTTCAGGTCATTGTTTGAAAAGGGTCTGGCTTCAGCCACGATTACCACAGCAAAGTCAGCTTTAAAAGGTGTTTTTGCATGGTTTCAAGATTTTTAACAGATTCATACTTTTTCATCCATTCCGAGAGCTTGCGCTCTTGAAACCAACAACCCGTCCACATATTTTTCTTGGTTTCCTTAATGATGTTCTGAAATTAGCATCAGAAACCAATCAACGATCAGTGTCCTTGTTGATTTTTGAAGTCTGTTAAGGAAGACAAACTGTCTGATGAATCTATGGATTTTTGATTATTATCTTAATTTAGATCAAACGCTTAGCAACCAAAGATCCTCAGGATAGGTGGTCCTCCTGAATGCCTTCTTTAAACATTTATAAATTAATCCAGGAACACAAATGTCATCCATCCTTGATTCACTAAGTGATATAACAGCTATCATTTTCATGATCAAATAATTTATTTTGATGAAACCATCCAAACTAAGGTGGAAATCACTCTCGCTGGTGGAGGAAGAGACCTGATAAAAAGACTCAAATTCTATTATCAGAAAAGTTATGGTGACAGTAGTTCTGCCATGATTCAGTTAATCTCGAGAGTACCAGTGTCATTTAGGTAAATTCTCCATTAAGCTCCAAACTGTTGTTTCTCATGTATAGATAAAAACTAGTTTAATTCGTTCTTTTAATAGAAATCATGTTTTGAGATTGAAGGTCAGTAAAATGTTTTTAAAGAGTCACTGTTACAGCCAGCTTAGTATCCATTGTCATGATTTCACCGTAGCTGGGGACAGAACTGTTTACACTAAATTAAACAATATTTCTGAGTCCAGTCCCGTGTCAGCCGGTGAAATTCCATTACAGCACGAATTTCCAGGTATAACAATGCTAGATATACCAGAGAAAAGAGCTTTCAGGAAAGCTGGGGTTACTACCCCCAGTCGAGCGTCTTCTAGGAAGACGTCGGTATAATGAAGGGTGAGTGAAATACCACTACCACGGAAATATACTCGAAAGATCTCTCCTTATCAAAACCCCGGTAAAAGAGCGGTGAGCCGTTACAGCTCCCACACTCAACACCCGCCAGGACGGCGACACCAGCGCCACCTACTTCATTCCATTTTCTAGCACGTGAAATTCGTTTTTTTTGTGTGCTCGTCCCCATTATTTGGATTTTTTTCATCATCTCTGAGATGGCATCGAGCACCTTTTCCATCTCTAAGTTAAGTACCATCTTCTTGTGGGGTTTTGTTCTATTTTTTGGCTGTTTTGGTCTCGTATTTTTCATAAATATTGAGATCTTATTATGACGCCCAAGGCGTCCCCCGCCAGCCATGTCGTCGGCCGAGGCGACTCCTTCTGTTCTTTTCAGTTGGAGTTGTCTCCTCGTCGTTATAGATAGATTTTGCCCCTTGAATTCCTTCCTGGTGGTTCCTTGCGGTGGCTCCCCCTTTTTTAGTTTTGTTTTATTTCATTGGCCTATCGGCCTTTCTTAGAGTGATGCCCCGTCCAGGTCCCCCTCCAGGTTGGGTTCCATTTTCATTTTAGTCTTACTAGGCTATTATTTTATACTTGAAGATGGTGCTCTCTTTTAGTTTTATTTTTATTTTATTAATTTTATTTTTTTGTTTACCTCTGGTTGTGGTTTAGCCTCAGATCTAACCGCTTCCCCGAGGTAGGCTCGCTCCCTATTGAGCACATTTTATTTTGATTGTTTATGTGTGATGGTTATTTTGTGGAGTAGGCTTGTTTGCTTCCATCCCTTGCCCTGGGTGGGGAGATCAGGTTGAGGGAGTTTTGTTGCTGTTTCCTCCGGGATCGTTTTTGGTGGGCAGAGTGAGCCCCTTAGTTCTCTTCCTCCATTTGGGGAATCGAGTTCTTTGGATGTGTTTCCTCTAGGCTAGTCGCCCCCTTGCCCCCCCTTCTCGATCCTGGTTGGTTCTCGGCACAAAATTTCTCTCCCTGTTGGTTCCTCCTCCCTTTACACCCTTACTCTTTCCTAGCCTATACTAGGTAGGGTTTATATTAGGCTTCGCCTAGGAGGAGTCGGGCTTCGGGTTGTGTTGCTTCCAGTGATGGCTACCCTTCCAAGTTCATTTGGAGGTATGGATGCAGTTGAGCGGGTGTCATTTTCTCCTTGTCTCCTGTCCCCTTCCTGGTAGCCTACTCCTCCCCACCACCCTTCCCCCCCCTCCAGCCTTGCTCTACTCGTGCGGGTGACGCTAGATGGCGTTTTCTCCGAGTTCAGGGACTCCTCCTATTGGTAGAGGGATTCGCTCCCTCCCATATCGTCCCCAGCATCGCTGTGTTGGGGTTGGTGGTTTTGTTTGCTCGAAGCGTGTTCGAATCACTTTCTCATACCTCTCATCTCCCGTCGGATTTACTGGATAGGGTGAAATATATTGCTCCGCCTTATGTTATGAACATAGAGCATTTTACCCGTCTTGTTTCTCCGGCGGGGAAGTAAGGGTGGAGGTTTTTCATTATGTAAGTTAGGAGCGGATCCCTCCGGTCTCCGGAGTTCTTACCATCACTTGTTATTTTATTTTTGATTATTTTTATTTTATTATTTTATCTTTTATTTTAAATTCATTTATCCATATATACGTGAGTCCGGTCCTACACCTGGGGCTCCGCCGTTATTTTCTGGCAGCCCTTATGGTGAGTTCCTGGTTTCTCATTCCTTCATTCCCGAGTCCTCCGGGTCTGAAAACCTTTACCTTCCACTCTGTGTATTTTAGAGCTTATTGGCCCAGTTTATGATTAGGGAGTTCTTCTCCGCGGAGTATTCCGGTTGTAGTTGAGTTTCCGGCCTTGCCAGCTTTAGATTGCTTAGAGTGGGAGGTTCATGTACTTTTACTTTTACAGACTGTTCGCTGTGAGGAGCCGGGTGTACCGCCTCCCTCCAACAACCCTACGGGCACGTAGTATGCCGGACCCACGCTGGTTGTGCGGTCCGACTTGGACGACCTGGTTGTTTGGCACCCTGATGGTTGTGAGGTTTGCTTTGCTCTCTGCTCAACCATCCAGGATGAGTCGGTAAGTGACAGTCTTTTTCCTCCCGGTCCATGCTCCTCATATTGTATATTGTTTATAGGTTCCCGGTCTGACTTTTTCGTTCCTGAGCTAATTGTTGGTTTTCTTGCAGGCGGATGAAGCTTCCAAGAAGTCTGCCTTGGAATCCCCTCCGGGCCTGGGTGGCTGGGTTTGGCAGGAATGTTCCGTCGGGGAAGCCCTCACGTCCTCGACGCCAGGTTGAGGACTTGCTCTACCCCAGCGCACGGGTGGCGGCTGCAGTGCCAGAAGATCTTGCCACCCCCCATCATCCAGCAGATCCGGGATGAGACCCAGCCACCCCAAGTGGATATCCTCTACGCTGAGGTCTCGGAGGATGTTGCCGCCCTAAATCTCGACCTGGAACCGATGAATACGGAGCAGGACCAGGTGGTAAGTGGTGAGGTAAGTGAGGATGTTGGGGCGGGCCCCCTTTGTTTGACTCCCCTGCTTCATCTGTTTCTTCATTTGCAGGTTTTGTGAAGTCTTCCTCCTTGGGTGATAGAGCTCCGTCTGCTATCCCCAAGTTGAAGTTGAAGACTTCATGGAAGGCGAAGGGCTACAAGTCCTCGACTTCCAAGAAGGCATCGCCCTTCCCCCCGTCGAAGGCTAAGGTTTCAGGACCTGTAGCCTCCGGGAGCAAATCTAGTTCCTCCGGCAAAGGCGCGAGTAAGAGGGCTGCAAAACCAAGCCCTCCTCGCCAACCTGCCTTTTGATGCAGAGGCCTTTGCCACTCAACTTTACAAAAAGTTCTGGAGGACCTAGATTCTAGGTTTAAAAAATCTCAGATAAGTTTGCCAGTTATGATAACATACTGGCAGGTTTGGCTCACCCACCCCCAGCAGAACCACAGTATGTCTATCCCGACACTGCGGACCTCCCGCGCCGTTTGATGTCGGTAACCCTTGGCGTTCAGCACTCCGGGCCATCCAACATGATGGCAAACTTACAGTTGATGGTCTTGCACGAGACGGTTGGAGGAATTGGAGTTCTTCCCCCGATCTCTTGCCCCCTTACCCAGGCTTCGTGAGGCTCACGGAGGAAGCCTGGATTCGGTCAGACAAGGTTCCTAGGGAGACTGTCATCATCCCTAGGGACCAAGCTCAGTCGGCTCTCCTGCGCACTCTGACGGAGTGGCAGGCAGTGAACACAAAGTTGACCCCTTTCAAGGGCAATTTCACGATGTTCACCCTGGGAGACAACCTTCCCACCCCTTGCTTGGACAAAGTTGCTCTGGCTACGCCCGAGCATGCTTTGATGGTAATCCGTTACCTCAGCTAAGGGAAACAGACCCTACTTCCCTGGTATTCCCAGGAAGTAATGAGTTCTGGGTGGACGCCCCGTCCACTTTCACTGTAGGGAAGCTGGACCCCTTCTGCGCTTCCACGCAGTTTAGTGAGCAGCTCCCTAAGCTGCCGGAATCTTTGTTAAAGGCGGAGTTTGATGCCCGGACTAAGTTAGCCCGGTCCTTGAACTCCGGCTGTCTTACTGAAGCTACTGCCGTCTCCTGCTCCGGACGAGCCCTTTTTTTCAGGTCTTGGCTAAGTCTTTCCTGGCTGGCTTCCAGTCTGACTTATTTGAGTTTATTATGGCCAGACTGGAATGCAGAAAATTCATATTTTTGCTGATGCTACTATCCGCCACGAGCCTAACAAGCTCGTTAAAAGCTCGATCTGGGGACCTAACCTCTTCCCTGAAGAAGAGGTTACAAATGTTATGGCTGAGGCTACACGGGCCAACCAGAGTCTGCGCGCTCTCGCTGGGGCATTCCTGCCTATAAGCGCAAGACCCCAGAATCGGCCGGCCCCCAGACGAGAGGAGGCAAACGTTTCAGGAGGCATAAGAGGCCCCATCAGGCGGTAGTTCAAGCCGTCCCGGTCTCGGCAGTGGCCCAGCCATCCACCTCTCAAGGCTCACCCCCAACAGTATGTGTTGGTCCAACCAGCTGCGCCCTCCTATGTGGCCTCACCAGCATACAACCCCACATATGAGGGCCGTGGTTTTTTCACGGCCTCAATAGGGTTGCAAGGGGGGAAGAGGCAAAAGCCCCCCACAGAGGAAAGCCCAACACCACCCCAAGGGGAAGACCTGGACGTGGTAGAGGGAATAAACCCGCTCCCTCCCACTGAGAGAACACAGGTAGGCGGTCGCCTGTATTGGTTCAGGGACCAATGGACCTTCAGCCCTTGGGCACACAGCATTGTGTCCAAGGGACTAGGATGGAGCTGGATCAAGAACCCTCCTCCTCTAACCAGGTTTTACCAGCCACCCACATCAATCCTACAGGATTACGTAACAGAATTGCTCAACAAACAAGCAATAAAGAAAGTAAGGCACCTAAAGTTTCAAGGCAGGTTATTCACTGTTCCCAAAAAGACTCCGATCAGCAAAGAGTGATCCTGGATCTGTCGCGTCTAAATCTCTACATAAAATGCGACAAATTTCGCATGCTTACGGTAGCTCAGGTACGGACTCTACTTCGCGTGGAGCCGTCACCACCTCTATCGATCTTTCAGACGCTTATTATCACGTCCCGATTGCGCCGGAACTTCTCTCAGTTCCTCGGTTTCAGACTCGGGAATCAAGCCTACTCCTTCAGGGTCATGCCCTTCGGTCTGAACATTGCACCCAGGGTATTCACCAAGCTGGCGGACACGGTAGTACAACAACTCCGGTCCCAAGGGATATCCCTAGCAGCATATTTAGACGATTGGATAATTTGGGCACCAACAGTTCCGGAGTGTCAGAAAGCCACGTCCATAGTCATCAATTTCCTGGAGTCATTGGGTTTTCAACTGAACAGAGAGAAGTCCCGCCTGACTCCGGAGTCCCGGTTTCAGTGGCTGGGTCTCCAGTGGGATCTGTCCTCTCACACGTTATCTCTCCCGCCTCCCAAGAGGAAAGAGATAGCATCTCTCACCAAGAGATTTCTCAAAAATCCATCAGCATCCCGCCGGTCCCAAGAAAGGGTCCTTGGGGTCTCTTCAATTTGCCTCAGTGACAGACCTGCTCTTGAAAGCCAAATTAAAAGACATAAACAGAGTGTGGCGGAGTCGAGCAAATGTCAAGCTCAGAGACAAGGTCTCCTCTATCCCTCGAATCTTAAAGACAAGACTGCGGCCTTGGACCACAGTCAGAGGCCTGTCCAAAACAGTTCCGCTTCAATTTCCCCCTCCGGCACTAGTTGTTCACACAGACGCTTCTCTAAGCGGCTGGGGGGATATTCACCAAAACAAAAAGTACAAGGAACGTGGTCCACAATGTTTCAGCAGTTCCATATAAACACCCTGGAAGCTATGGCGGTCTTTCTAACTCTGAAGAAAATCCGCCCCCAACCGGATTCATATCAGGTTGGTATTGGACAGCGCAGTGGTAGTTCATTGCATCAACAGGGGCGGCTCCAAATCAGGTCGAGTAAACCAAGTAATGGTTGCTATCTTCTCCCTGGCGAACAAGCACGGCTGGCACCTGTCAGCCACCCACCTAGCAGGAGTCCGAACGTGGTGGCGGATTCCCTGTCCAGGACTACTCCGTTGGAGACGGAGTGGTCCCTGGATGCGGAATCTTTCAAATGGATTTGCCGCCGGGTTCCGGGCCTCCAAGTGGATCTGTTCGCAACGGAGAGCAACTTCAAGCTCCCCTGTTACGTGGCCCCCAACCTGGACCCTCAGGCGTTACGCCACAGACGCAATGACAGTAGATTGGAACAATTGGGAGAAGATTTATCTGTTCCCTCCAATAAATTTATGAAAGTATTACACAAACTCAGGACATTCAAGGGTCAACCAGCCTAAGTAGCCCCACTGGCGAAGAGCAATTGGTTCCCTCTCCTTCCAGGAACTGGGATTACGAGGTCTTCGGATTCCCAAGCCCATTCCTGACCCAGACAGTACAAACCAAGACTGTGTCAGCTTCCTCAAGGGTCAGAATGCCCCTAGTTTTATGGACTTTATAAAATTCTTGGCCCAAAAGGAAGCGAACATTGACCCTGTCAACCTCTGTTTTTAGAATCAGATAAAGAGATTCTACTCCCAGACAGTATGACTCAGCAGGTAAAAATTAGCCTCCTTCCTGAAAGCATCTGAAGCCAAATCTTGACAGAAAATGTTGTGTCCTTTATGGTGCTTTCTTTCAGTGCATTTCCATCACTACTTATTAACCTATCTGTAAAGTCCCCGCTCAAGGGTTTCTATGGTGAACCTCCGTTTTCTCCGGTGCCTTCCTACAAGCCTGGAGTAATGCTAAACAGCCCATTTTTATCTATGTAAATACATATCTATTACTGATTTATTTATGCTTGTTTACTTTGTACATGTGTAAGAGTATTAGTGTGTCAATTCTTGTAATTTAACTTTTTGTTATTTGTATTTACCTGTCCTGTGTCACATTAGAACAATTGACCTCAGGTCACCTGTATCCTATTGTATGCCTTTGTATGGCGTCCATACGCCGCTTTATAAAGCGGCCAGCTTTCCAATAAACCAGCAGTACATGTCCATGTAATCATTATTTCCTCGCACCTCTTATAGCAGTGACCCCGAGTGGTTCCCAAAGCCATTAGCGGACTCTTATGGTGACTTAGTGTTGGCTCCATGAACTACCCCATGCCCCTAATATGTATATATATGAATGTATGTATATATATATATATACAGGTTGTCAAGCCCTTGTTGGCCGAGTTGGTTGACTTCAGACCGTCATTCGAGCGGGCAGAGTTCATTCCCGCCGCGCCGACTGATGAAGATATAGAGGAATTTATGATATTTCTCGCTATAATGTGGTTATCACAATAATATAACCAATTGGTTCTTAGCCACGTAAAATAAGTGTAATCCTTCGGGCCAGCCCTCAGGAGAGCTGTTAATCAGCTCAGTGGTCTGTCCAGGTTGTCCATCACTAATCCGGCAATCAGTAGTCCGAAACAATCAGTAATCCAGCACAAATTTCGCCAGAGTAATTTTCTAATGTTTCAGCAATAGTTTTCAAATTTCCCGGTTGCTTGCGCTAACTTACTCGCTGGCGCTTTGATTTGTGGCGCAGTGTGCTGCATCAACAAACTGGAGGTGTTTGTAAACACAGGCATGCTTTTGCTGTTTCATTTTACATTGATTATTGTCTTTTTGGCCATATTTTAGCCCCATTGAATAATAGAAGTGCTTCCGTGGGTGTAAAGCGCCAAACATCGAACATTGTCCATATCGGAAAAGGTTGAACTCTTGAATAAACTTGACAGTGAAGGAGAAAGTAATGATGAAAGTGAAGATGATGTACAGGTAGCAGAAAGAGTTTCTATTGATCGGTTAATTCAGCTGACAGGTGAACTGCTGAAAGGTTTAGAGCAGCACAGTTTTATAACTGAGCAAGAAATAATGAATCTTTACATGCTGCAAGATAACCAATCAAAGAAAGGCCAAAATATATGAAACAGAATTAATTTGTAGTGTACCTCTACCAATTATTTTACTGTATCTGTACCTCTGTTTCAATAAAATTTCATTTGAATTTATTTGATAATTGTCTTTTCTTTATTAACCAACTTGTACTGATTTATGGGATATTTTAATTCTAAGATGAGGCGCTTAGCTACTGGGTTTCGTGTATTCTAGCCTAATAAATAGCTAATCGCAAATGGCTAATCCGGCACCCTCCAGGTCCCAATGATGCGGATTTGTGATGGACAACCTGTATTGTACATATACTTTTAGGCAAATATACACATACTTGATTTTTATGATATGCCCAATATTTCATTTTTGTGTCATGTGTACTGATTCATTTGAACTGGACTTGGTGTGTTATAAATGCCCTTCTTTGGCTGAGTCGGTTGAGCTTGACTGTCACTTTCGATGGGCCGAGTTCAATTCCGCAGCCGCTGATGAGTTAGAGGAATTTATTTCTGGTGATAAAAATTCATTTTCGCTATACTGTGGTTCGGATTCCACAATAAGCTGTAGGTCCCGTTGCTAAGTAACCAATTGCTTCTTAGCCACGTTAAATAAGTCTAATCCTTCGGGCCAGCCCTAGGAGAGCTGTTCATCAGCTCAGTGGTCTGATAAAACTAAAGGTATACTTAAATTTTGGTGTGTTATATACAGTAAAACACCAGTATCTTACACATGTTTAATGGGTGATTTTCTGTTGGAGTTTTTTTACAAATATGCTCATACATAATTTATTAATAACATTTATCATGGTATAAGTCATGCTATGTAGTTTATATGTTTTTCTATACTGGTAATATATGTTTATGTGCTCCATAAAACATAACACACATTCACTTAAAACAATTTTAATTGCTTGGTTTATTTTACACTCACTGGGTTTAACGATAGTATTGTCCACAATGTTTCTTTTAATTTTCAGCTCAAGTAATACTTAATTGGCTGTCCACCACTGTATTGTATTCATTTGTGTGCCGGAGCATACAAGGCATGACAGAGCAATTATGTTATAAATTAAATATTAATACATATATAATTCCGTAAATGATAAAGGTTGCTATGAAGGAATCGTAGAACTTGCTGGAGTGAGAGCGAACTAAAGCGAGTTGTTATTGCCTAAGAGCTGATTAAGTAAAACCTCAGCAGTACTTACGATGCTTTGAGATCTCATTGCTACTTTCAGTTGTCTGGTAGCTGGATATTAATTACAATTTAGTAGACATTCCATATGATTTAAAGCCTATTCTAACTAGATATAGAATATTTGTTATTTTTAACCAATTATTTCAATATTAAATTCATATTTCGAATAAGATTTCTATTTCATGCTTTTTATTTTGTGCACCGAGTGTGTCTGTTATCAGCGAGAGTAAGGGAGTGGCTTCTGCCATCTAGTCAGATTAACACAGGATCTCAGAGGGAAAGCTTGTGATATTTGTATATGATAAGGACGCTACAGATACTGACCCAATAGTTATAAAATCACATGGCATAGGCAACTGAAGCGCTGGCTATTTGGAATTGCTTGAAAGAGAAATCCTATTCAAGACTGTGTGTGTGTGTGGACAAGGTACCTTGGCATCTACATTCTTTTCAGTTCATGTCAAAGATCAATCTGAGATGCAAGGGACAAAACTAATGGACCAAGGAGTAATAGGAATTTCAAAGTTACTATTTTTATTCTGTTTGCCCAAACTATTTGCACAAAACAGTAATGAAGTAAAAATGCAAGAATTTTGGAAAATGCAACATCCTCCAGTACATGTAAACTACTGAATGAGTATAAAGTGCCATTTTGAATAAGCCTAAACAATGAGTGAACACATTTGAAGCATTCTGGAAGATGAAGATCTTAATTAATAAAACAGAATATAGGATTATGATGATGAAAAAGCACTCAAAATGGAAATGGAAGGTATTGAGAAGTTTTGCATTATTTGAGATACAAACTTTAGTAAAGCCAAATATTAATTTCACTTAATTTTCTCTCCAATATTGTATTTCCTAGCATCAAAGACACTGTTCTTCCTAAAATAAATCTCAGACATTTACCATGCTTCTTCAGGGCCAAAGGTTATGTTTTTCATCAGCCTAACTTGTCCGCAGAGGAGGTTATCTTTGCTAGACAGTAAATTGAATTATTGTATATGAGCTCTGAATGACAAGTATGAATTATTCATAGTCAAAAGAGTAACTCAACACAAGCATCATAAAAAACCCAAGAAATGTCATCTCAAATAACTGTTTGATTGTTGGCAGATTACTGTAGATAAGTTAACAGACAAGTGTCTTTGATGACAAGAAATATGGTAAATCTAAAGTTTTACAGTTCAGTAGCATAAACAGCTATCAGATAAAGTGAAAGAAATGATGTTCACAACACTACTGTTTTTGAAGTAAGAGTGCAAATAAAAATAGAGATGGTAAAATAAAACAAGGCCATAGAAGCATAACTAATATACACTTACACTTGATGAATCAAAGTCAGGAAGTGAAAATTCTTGACAGAAGAAATAACACAAACTAATAAAGCTTTGATGCATACCTCACAATCTTCACATAACTGGCTGAAACTGATAACATCTTGAAGATCTGGGATGAATCGTGCTGCATTGCTGAGCAATGAAGGCCTCCTGAGCGCACTAGCGGACATATCCCATAGCATTACCTTTAAAACAGGAGGGCGATTTCAATATCCTGGGGCTTCTAAATATAATCATAAAAATAACTGTAAGATAATTTACATAAAACAAGTGACTATTCACCATTCACTTCATACTGATACTTTTCAACTAAAAATAAGAAAAACTAATTTATTATTATCAATGTCCATAGCTACTAACTTGTTGAGCAAGATTCACATAATAGTTACTGAGCCAAAATGTGGGATGGCCAGCATATTAGTATATTCTCAATACTGTAACAGACTGATAAAACCATGTAGCTGAAAAGCATTTGTAAACTGGGATGCACCAGATTAGAATTTTAACATTCATGATATCTGAAAAAAAATAGAATTAGATACAGTATCTCAAGTTTTGCCTTTTTCCTTCCATATCAAAAGGCATTATACATGCCTTTCAAACTTCATTTCCAAAATCTGTTGTAGCCATTGTCTTCAACAGCCAATGATAAAGTTGCTTACCTGTCACTGGTTTTCAGACTGCATGCCAGTCAAATCAGGTTAGTTTCTGAGAATAAAGTCAGTCTCCCTCCAGATTCCTCACAGTATAACAAAAAAAAAAAAAAAAGTTCAAACTATAACAATATATTTGATGCCTGTTAATGAAATACTGTAATGCCAATAAGAGTTACCACAGAGATGATATAATAATCCATGATGACCAAAAATAAGATTTGGGGATGTGATGAGACAGCCAAAACAAGATACACATCTTTTCTGAGGTGAGACCAAAAGAGTAAAGGAGGAAAAGGGCCGTCAGAATGCATTGTTGCCATGATAGATGGCTGACATAGAATGCGCTGTTGCCACATCTGCATGTAAAGGATAAGAAGTGAACCTAGGCAGTCAGCTTTAGATAAAGAGATAGAACCATCTTATCTTGAGTCCTTATATTCTATCATTTTTGTCAACGTCCACTATACTGGCCAAGAATGCTTTGAAATTGGCTGGTCTGTCTTATGGAGCCCTCTAGGGTTCATGAGAGTAACTCCTTTGAGGACTTAGCTATAAAAATAGGTTTTCCTACGTAAAAACCTGTTACATAATATATATATATACTGATATATACTGTATATATATATGATATATACTTGATATATATGTATATATATATATATATATATATATATATATATATATAATACACATATATATACAAAATGCACACACACACACACTATATATATACATGAATATAAGAAGGCCCATAAAACACTATTTAAACATTGCAACCATATATTTCTGGCACTTGCTTCTGTGCCCCTGTTCGCTCACAAACAGACAAACAGACAACAACAAGATTTCAACAACAATACACCAAAATAAAGCTTCCGCATGACAAAAACATCCAAAAAGCCACCAAACAACTCAGATTTCTAACAATCCCTTATTTTCCATTATCCCAAATCCATCGGGAGTTCGCTCATTAACATATACTTAAATAACAAAGGAGAGACAGGTAGACATAGGGGAGACAGGTAGATCGCTCTCGCAAAGAATAACAGAGCACAAAAGATCAGTATGTTACACTTCGGAGAGTTCGGGGATTTTCCTACATATCAGAAATACAGGACTTGTCATAAACTGGAGTGGGGCGGAGCTGGTTTTCAAAAGCAGCTGTCCGTACAAAAGAAAGATGCTGGAATCTGCTATCATCAATCAAACCAACAATATGAACTTGTCAGGAGGACATTGGAAATCGGACGACATCGACGCTTTAATCCTCAGACCACTCCTGAAGAAGATGTCCCAGGAAACGCGACCTCCAGAATCGTCGCCAAATGGAGTTAATGAGGCCAAAAACCACTAGGGAATTGGTTATTCTCCTCCTTAGGAAACGGTCACCTTCATACCATCAGAGACTTAATGCCACACCTATATGCTTTGTATATATACCCTTGTAACATTTCATCTGTCCATATTCTACCAGTGAACAGGGGCACAGAAGCAAGTGCCCAAAATATATGGTTGCAACGTTTAAATAGTGTTTTATGGGCCTTCTTATATTCATATTACACTGTGGTATTACAGGAAAAGACATTCATATATATACATATACAGTAAACCCTCATATTTGCAGGAGACGTGTACCACACCCAGCCCGCAAATAGCTAAAACCCGGAATACTTAAAACCCTTCTAAAAACCATTAGAACTGCCTATTTTGATAGTTCAAACACACAAAAAAACTATAAAAATGATTACACAGGTGTTATCCTACTTACAGTGGGATTAGGTTCCAAAAAACCTATCATCTGTTGGAAAAAACGTATCTCGAATATAGCCTACCCTACAATAGGGCATTCGGTAACATGTATACATATATGGTAGCCTACTCCACACTATAAAGTATACTCTATACATACATGGTATAGTAATTATAAATATCAGCTAATTCTGGAGGTTCATGCAGAGTGACTTACGATAATTCAATAAAAAGAGAAATTGAATAACAAACAAGAATTAGCTTAGCCTACACTATGGTATATTGTATATATATACGGTAGCCTAGCCTACATTATACTGTACTCTATATTCATATATCGTATTATACAAACATCAACATAACGAATATGCATCTTTTCCATGGATCTTTTAAAATGTTATGCCTTAATTCACTGTATCCAATAATATTATATATATTCTTATATTGCTATTGTATTACAAATTGCGATCACAGCGATCAATGTTTTGGTTTGGAAATCGATTATGCGGTAAGTTTATTTGGCTTTATTTAACTCAGTTCAGAGAGCTTTTCTTGCTTCTACAGTAGTTAGCGTAAATGAATCTCTAGATACTTTACTTTATATTATTTCCGAGGTACAGCGAATTGGACATTAAAGGACGTTTGTAGCTTACTGGTTGTATTGCACAAACACATTTGAATATAATTTTGTTGTAAAGCTCAAGTCTTTAGCTTTACAATAGTATAAAAACTTCGGTAATTACGAGAAAATAAAGTGGAGACAAAAATTGTCAAAACCACGTATATGAAAAGTCAAAGTTTAGCCACTGGCTTGGCGAAAACACGCAATGTAGAAATTTTTTCAAATCCAACACCATACAGTTATTTTTGAGTAATTTGAGTGATTTTTGCTGTCATTGTGAAGGTACATGATTGTAAATTGCTGTGTGAGCATCAAAAATGGCCTATGAGATGTCTAAATGCCCTTTCATTGAGAGGAAAGACAAAAATAAAGAAAAAAACGAATAAACGTAAAATAATTGACTGTAGTAAGATGTTGCACAAACACATTTGCATATAATTTTGTTGTAAAGCTCAGAATCTTTAGCTTTAAAATAGTATAAAACTTTAGTAATTACGAGAAAATACAGTGAGAAAAAATTGTCAAGCGCACATATGAAAAGTCATGATTAGCTGCTGGCTTGGCCGAAAACATGCAATGTAGAAATCTTTTTCAAATCCTTACCATACGGTTATTTTACGAGTAATTTGGGTGATATTGCTGTCATTGTGAAGGTAAATGATTATAAATTACTGATTATAAAATGGACTATGAGATGTCTAAATGCCCTTATTGAGAGGGAAGATAAAATAAGAAAAAAGCGAATACACGTAAAATAATTGACTGTAGTAAGTAAGATGTTGCACAAACACATCTGAATATAATTTTGTTATAAAGCCCAAGTCTTTCTTTACAATGATAGTATAAAAACTTTTTGGTAATTACGAGAAAATAAAGTGGAGAAAAATATTGTCAAGCGCACACGTAAATGAAAGGTCAAGTTTAGCCGCAGGCGTGGCTGAAAAACACGCTATGTAGAAATTTTTTCCAATTCTTAAAACCTGTGAGACACAGTTAAATTTTCAATAAGATGTTGAACAAACACATCTGAATATAATTTTTGTTGTGATTTTGCTACAATAGTCCTTTAGTAATTGAGAAAATAAAGTGGAGAAAAAAATACGTAAATGTCTTAAATTACTAGGGTGAGCATAAAAATGATTTTGCTGTCATTGTGAGATGTCTAAATGCCCTTGCATTGAGAGGAAGATAAAAAAAGAAGAAAAAAAGTGAATAAATGTAAAATAATTGACTGTAGTAAGTAAGATGTTGAACAAACACATCTGAATATAATTTTTTGTTGTAAAGCCCAAATCTTTAGCTTTACAATCATATAAAACATTAGTAATTACAAAAAAAAGTGGAGAAAAATATTTGTCAACCACCCGTTACTCAATTTGAAATTGTGGCGGGCTTACACAAAAATTTTTCCAAAAACACAATTTTTAAAAGCATACACACTCACCTTTACTGTCAGACTCAAGAAAAGGCTCGGCTGCTGGGAGCATAAAAAATGGCTGTGAGATGTCTAAGCACAATCGCAAACAACCATAAACACAACAAGAAAATATATAAATAAAAACAAATTAAGATGCATACAAACACAATAAAATAGCACACCAACAAAGAAAAACTAACAACTCTCGGAAAAACATACAAAAAAATTGTCCATTACACGAAACCACTGGAAAAAAGAATTTTAGCTCTGACAAAAGACTGACCCGGGATTACACAAACCTCAAAGGCACAAAACAAACGGACACAGTCACACCCAAACAAAGAGCCAACTCCCGAACAGCCAATGACTCGTCAACAATTACGCTCCCTCTCTCTCTCTCTCTCTCTCTCTCTCTCTCAAACTTATTAACTTACGAAACTCTCTCTCTCTCTCTCTCTCTCTCTCACAGAACGCTGGGAAATGCACACTACATAATGCCTCCATAAAATCACCATCTAAATCAAATCTAAAAAACATTCAAACACGCTCTGATATATATATATATATATATATATATATATATATATAAAATATACCATCTAAATATATATATATATATATATTCAAATATATATATATATATATATATATATATATATATATATATATATATATATATATATATATATATATATATATATGTAAATAAATATATAATACATAAATCTATGAACAAGTATTTTCTCTCTTACCTTTTATCATTGACCATCCTCATAGGCTACTCACGACTGGTACCATCATTGGGGGCAGTGTGAGAGTGGTACATAAACATGAAAAACTAGGTGGTGTACGCCTAGCACAAGTACCTGATCATCTTCAGAGCTCCTGACACCAGCTTTATGGCGCCTGGTGCCGAATCCCGAGTGCCAGACACTGAATGCCTAGTTCCTTTTCAAATTTTTTTTTTAAAGCACTATGTCAGACTGCAGCAAAGTCGTCACTCCGGTTTTGTTCAAGACCGTTATTACCCATGGCCAGACTTTTGTATCTTTTATGGACTTTCAAGTTCCTATAAGCGTGTCAAATATTATTTTTAACCAAGTACAGTTCTGCATATGTTATCAGTCTGTATGAGGTGTCATCAAGTCCACGCTAGGCATTATTGCATAAGAATTCGATCCGCCCTGATAGCCATGTGTCCGTGGCTGTCAAGTATCGACAAGGTGGCAACTAGTCCACTTAGTTGCCTGCGGCGTCTGCACAGGTTCTCTGAGTCTGTTCGCTTGCAGAGACCAGCGGAACAGTCCTGTTGTCCATTCTCCAGGGTGATTGGGTGGAGTTCCTGGATATGTAGAATACTTCATTTCATGTCCACATACAAACTCAAAAGATATTTCAGACCAGTCACGAGACAGGTCTTCCATTGAAAGAATTTAGGCTTCTTCATCTGACATAAACTACTCTCAAGTCCTTGCTCTTCTTACTTTCGCCTTCCTTTCTGACCATAAACTTCAGACTGTACAACAAGACCAATAAAGACAAAGAATCATAACTGGACTCGGCTAGTTTTTTTCCAAAGACCTGGTTTTCAGTCAGACCTATGGTGGTATCTGTCCGAATTTAGACTTTCAAAAAGAAGTCTCTCATCATGAGACTAGTCTTGGACCGCTTCTCACTCCTTGTTCTACTAGAGGGGCCGCTTGGGAATGGGAAAATTTTCAGGACATGTCCCCAGGAACAAACCTTCACATGTATGCCAGAGAACTGACAGCCATTCACTTAAGACTCCACGAACTGTCGGGCAATGTGCCTCTATGAGGCAGGCCGATCTTGACTGCCTGCCACCTTAAAGGAATCTTCTAGTCTGGGCAACAACACCTTACTGCACGATTGTTCCAACCTGGACCTCTTAGTTCTTCCACCATTCGACATGGTCAGGAAGGGCTGAACTTTCTCAGGCTCGTCAGAACATTACGACATTCCTCGAAGCCCGTTCTGAACCATATTTTATGGTTCCCAAATTGCTATGGTGGATTTGGACTCTCCAAGAATCCTTTCCACTATTAGTTTCTTCTCGAACAACCTCACTTCAAGAGACACCATCAAGGGTGATACACTTTTACGCGGGCAGGCTTTGGGCTGTCTGGGTGCTTGTGAACCATATTTTATGGTTCCCAAATTGCTATGGTGGATTGGTGGACTCTCCAAGAATCCTTCCACTATTAGTTTCTTCTCGAACAACCTCACTTCAAGAGACACCATCAAGGGTGATACACTTTTACGCGGACAGGCTTTGGGCTATCTGGGTGCTTGTCAGAAAGGAGGGGCTTTTTTCAGAGGTGCTACAAGAGACATTTGAAAGATGCAGACATCATCTTCTAGCTCAGTCTACCAATCTAAGTGAATGATAGTTCCAAATCGGGTGTCTCAGACTCTTAAGTTTCTTCTTCTGAGACACTTATGACTCAATGGTAGCATTGTCTTTTATCAGAGGATATAGAATCTCTAATGCTCCTCTTTTTAGGGGTTCGAGCTACGTCTGACTGAGTAACGAAGTTTGCTCATTTACCCTGGGCTTTTTAACCGAGAACAAGGACCCTTTCATGACCAAACCGTTCTCTCCCTCTCAAGAACTTAATGGAAGAAGACAGTCTTGACAGCCAGGAGTGCTCTGGGCTCCCAGAGGCATCCTCCAACCTGAGCCTCACCTGCCTGTCTTCCAGCTTGCCTGGCGCCAGCTCTACCTGAGCCCCTCGAGTGCCTGCCAGCTTCCGACCAATTAGTTATCTGGCATCCAGCTCACTGGCGCCACCTACATCCTGGCACCAGCTTCTGATTGTCTGGTGCCAAATCTCCCCACACCCTTAGCTCTGGGGAAGAGTAGGCAGCTGTCTTTTCTGTTGAATTTTCAGGTATTACCTGAGCAGAATTGGAAGAACAGGGGCCCTCATAACTTTATAGTGTTCTGACAAGGACCCTTTTTGCCCTCTAAAATGTGTTCTTCTTCTTCATGTATGGACTTGGTCTGAGACCATTCTTAGTTTTAGAGCATTGGGCCTACTTTTAAGTGAAAGCTGAAGACGTCAGAACAACTGCCTCATTAGCTTTCAAGCAAACCTTTACATCCATCCTGCAATTGACCTACTGGATGTGCAATCAATTTTTGCTTCTCACCTCTTCAGAAAAGTTTAAACAGTTAAAATTTTTGCAGTACCTGGTGATTTTTAGTACCCTGTGATTTTGCAGTACCTTGTGATTTTTTGGCTTGGCATCACAGAAGGAAGCATAGGATTTTCTCCTATTGTCTCTTCACCTTGTAGTAAGGTGCTGAGTTTTGTGAGAGCCGGGGGTACAACGTAACTAGAGCACCCCACCCTCTCTGTGGACGGGTTGTGGCCTTTATTTTAGTGCAGCTGACAGTGTTATCTGATTGTTTTATTGTGGTACAAGGGCAAGGGCACACTTTGAAGTTTTGCTAGCCTTCGGTAAACTCCCTCGCTGCAATTATTCTTTGCTAGCCATCGGACTTCTCCTTTGCTGCAAAGCTCCTCCCACTTGAGTAGCAGACGCTCCTGGCTATACTGCCACGTCATTTGCAATTGAGCACCAACCAGAGGCATTTTTTCTACAGCAGGCTCTCTTAATTAATAAGGAACGACAAGCATCGTTTTAAATGCTAGCAACTTTTTCTATTTCAAATTCATTACATCTTAATGTTTTGAGTAGAGCATGTCCATACATCCCAACCCCTGTCAATGTGGGAATCAGCTATGTAACTATTTGGTAAGTTACTTATTTAAAATGATATCTTTATGATAAAATAAAGTTTTATATATACTTACCATGTAATTACATGATTGGAGCCCTCCCACTCCCCTCCGATCCTAAGAAAATTAAACTCATCATATTCTACAGGAATAAGAAAACCAGCAGCCTGGTGAGAAATAACCGGCCCCCTCAAGCACAATCCCTTGAAGAAAACCAATGTAGTCTACCGATACAAATGCCCCGTCCGAGAGTGCCTCGGCTCTTACAACGGTATGATTACCACACGCCTATCATGTCCAGGAGGGTGCCATATTTAATCATGCCAGGACTGACCTATAACCTGAAAATAAAAAGGAATGACATTATTCCCAACATCGAGATAATAGGTCAAGCAACCGACCATCGCCGCCTACGCCTCCTGGAAGCCCTACACATCGAGAGACAGAAGCTGAGTCTCAATACTACACAGGAGACCTTCCTCCTCCCCAACATCAGCAGAAGGGCAGCACCCCAGATGAGCAGACCAATCAGGAACAACCATCTGTGGGCAGCAACCCTACGAACAATACACTCATTAACGTGCACTCCAGCGTATGCACGCAAGAGCGCATACAACCATCACCGTGCGAGAGGGACTCTGCCCAAGGAGAATCACCTCAGGCAGCCAATGAAGAATCGACCTGATCTGAGACACTTATATATACCGCCACGAGCGCCTTGTGCCTCCACTCATTCCAACGTCCAGAAGATGACCATCGAGCTGGTCAAAACAGGTTGACGGAAAAAGTACCAAAAATACCAGACAGACGTCAGAAAAAAAAAAAAAGAAGAAATATAAGGTGATAATAATAATAATACAACTGTAATTACAAAATTTATACATTTCTACAGTAAATGATGTGATATTTTAAACAAACAAATACCATTTCCTGGTCTTTTGTGAAAACCTTTGAAGACAGGGTGAGGGAAAAGCTGCCAAATATATCAATCGTTGCCCACAGCATGTCAAAGGATTTCTAGTACTATGTCTCTCTCTCTCTCTAATGTTATTCTCTCTGCCTTTAATAATTCATAATTTAACTTGATATTTCAAGTAAGGACAACTCTCTCTCTCTCTCTCTCTCTCTCTCTCTCTCATGTCTTAATTCTCTCTGTCCCCGCAATAACTGATAAATAATTTCACTCTCTTAAGTAGGGACAACTCTCTCTCTCTCTCTCATTTGTAGTTGGGAGCTCACACATTTTTGCAACATCATTCTCTGTGACAATAACTGATAATTTTGCAATTATCGGCGCCGAAAAACCTCCGAAAACTGCTGATTTTCAGTTATCGGCGATTTTCGGTTAGCATCACAATTCATCAGAATAGAACCCCTAGTAACCAGGGACTGCCTGTACATACAGTCAACCCATGGATTGCGATAGGAACCACAATCCTCACCGCCTGGTGAATAGCTGAAAATAAATGAATAAATAAAAAATAAACAAATAATTAAAGAAAATTAATAAAACTAAATAAATAAAAATAAATAAATAAATAAAATAAATAAATCTATAAAAATAATTAAATGAATAAAAAATAAATAAAAATAAATAAATAAAAATAAATAAATAAATATATAAATAAATAAATATAAATAAATAAATAAAAATAAATAAATGAACATAAATGAAAAAAATACATTAGAAGAAATAAATAAAAAACAAAAATAAAAAATTAATAAAAAGAAAATAAATCAATTAAAATACAAGTAAAATAAATAAATAAGTAAATAAATAAGAATAAATAAATAAATAAATAAGAATAAATAAATTGAAAAAAATAAATGAATAAAAATAATTGAAAATTAATGAACAAAAATATAAAAATATATAAAAAAATAAATAAATAAAAAATACATAAAAATAAATAAATAAATCAAATTAAATAAATAAATAAATAAAAATAAAGCGCATCAAATAAAAATAAATAAAATAAGATCATTAATATTTTTTTGAGTTGTAAATGACAATAAAGATTTTTTGCGATAAAATCATTTCACCATAACCCTCGCATCCCTCAGAACACACTATTGCATTATTGTGGCATCAAGATACAAGCACGTATAAACACACTTAAAATAGTACAATAAAAAGAATATTTTTTCTATGTTGTAATTTAGAAATAAAGACTTTTTGGTAGATAGTTGTTTCATTCTGACCGCCACTACCCCAAAAGTCCTAAACCACAATTTCGCACAAT
>NC_089796.1:49630398-49685398 GCF_040412425.1 Macrobrachium rosenbergii
AAGCTCTTGAAAACTACTGTGATGGAGAGAAATAAAACTATGATTAAAAACTGAGTTTTAATTAACCAAGCAGAAAAAATCTCTATTATAAAACATGGAATAATAAGTAAGGTAAACCATGCCCCCAAAGCAAACATATAATACAGTAATTTAGAATAATATGGTTATAAATGACTTAAACACTAATAAAAGGTACAACAGACAATATGTAACATGGTCAGGAGTCAGGCTGTGAAGTATGCCTGACCCAAGGAAGACAGTAAGGGGAGTAAACGAGGCAGGTAGGCGAGAGGGAGAGTGACAGAACAGTTAGGAATGCGAAGTGTGATCACCAGAGGAAGGGACAATGCTTACTGCCACAGTGGAAAATTTTAGGGCCTCTAGAGATTTGAGGTAGTGGCGTTTGAACACTGAAGGTGATTTCCAACCATTATATTTTTTTTAAGATCACAAAATTCATATAATGGAAATAATTAGTGGAGGGCCACCGCCTGATATCATGAACCTTTGAACTGAATCTGCTAGCCTGTTTAATAAAGTACAAGATTTGTTATCTGATGGCCTTCAAAGAAATAGTTCCTCCACCTTCCCTAAAAAAAAGAGGGCCTGATGTTGTATTAGAGGTTCTGTCTAAATAAGCCTTTAAAGCAGTGACTGGACATAATGACAGGTCCTGTGGAAGGGGGATAACCTTCCAAGGGGCCACCTATCTTGTGGATCTTCATTCTTAGCAAGAAACTTGAGATCCGGGGCTAATAGAACTTCTCCTGACGGAGGAAATGACATGGTTTGGTTCTCTAGAGAGAGCGGACAGCTCAAGAAATTCTAGCACCTGAGGCTAAGCTGATTAAGAATAAGGTCTTCCTTAACAGACTTAAGAATGAACATTTCTGATTATCAGTATCTGATGCTAATTTAAGAACGTCATTTAAGAACCAGGAAACCCGGTGTGGGCGGGTTGTTGGTCTCAAACGCAGCGCATGCTCTAGGAATTGATGAAAAATATGAGTCTGTTAAGTTAATATTAAAGCCATGTAAAAATATCTTTTTTAAAGCTGATTTGGCTGTAGTAATAGTACTAGGGGCTAGACCTTTTTCGAATAATGACCTGAAGAACGAAATTGCAAGGTTCGTGGTCATTTCTTTAGCTTCAGATTCTTTCAGGAATAATTGTCTGAGGGTAGATTCCCTTTTGTCTGATTCTAAGAACAGTGTATTAACAGGGTCAATGTTAGCATCTTTCTGAGCTGCAAATTTCATGAAATCCATAAAGCTAGGGCATTTTGAATTCTTGAGGAAGCTGACACAGTCCGAGTTTGTACTATTTGTGTCAATTTTGGCCTGGGGATTTGTATGCACCAGAGTTTCAGCTCCAGAAGAAGAGGAAACCAGTTGCTCTTCGGCCAGTTGGGTTCTACCAGGACCACATGACCTTTGAATGTCCTGAGTTTGTGTAAAACTTTCATCAACAAGTTCACTGGAGGAAACAGGTAGATCCTCTGCCACATGTTCCAATCTATTGACATCGCATCTGTGGAGTGAGCCAGAGGGTCCAGGTTGGGGGCCACATAACATGGAAGTTTGTGGTTGCTTTCTGTGGCAAACAGATCTACCTGGAGACCTGGGACCTGACTGCAAATCCACTCGAATGATGTTTTGTCCAGAGACCATTCCGACTCCAGCGGAGTTGTTCTGGACAGAGAATCTGCAATGACATTCCGTACTCCTGCCAGATGAGTAGCTGACAAATGCCACTGGTGCTTGTTTGCTAGGAGAATATTGCTATCATTATTGGTTGATCCGCCTCGACTTGAGCCTCCCTGTTTATGCAATGCACCACTACTGCACTGTCCAAAACCAACCTGATATGGATTAGTCTGGTTGGACGCAGTTTCTTTTAGGGTTAGAAAGACTGCCATTGCTTCGAGAATGTTGATATGGAACTGACGGAAACAGTGGACCACGTTCCTGCACTTTCTTGTGTTGAGAATATCCTCCCCACCCGCTCAGAGAAGCATCCGCAGAATTACCAATGCCGGAGGGGAAACTGAGCGGTACTGATTTTGACAAGCACTTGATTGTTGTCCAGGGCCGGAGTCTCTTTCTCAACACTGGCGGAATTAGGACACCTTGTCTCTGAATCTGTTGTTGGCACGCCTCCGCCACACTCTGTTTATGTCTTTCAGTTTGGCTTTCTGAAGCAGATCTGTTACCCATGCAAAACTGAAGGGAACCTAAGACCCTTTCTTGGGCACGGCGGGAAGCTTTCTGTTCTTGAGGAATTGCCTGGTTGCTTTGGCTATTTTCTCCGCTTGGCTGGCGGAAGAGAAAGTTTGTGAGAGTCCAGGTCCCACTGGATCCCCAACCATTGAAAACGGGTCTCCGAACTAGCAGGATTTCTCCCCTGTTTATTTGGAAGTCTGCCCAGAGATTCCAGAAAACCGATTACTATGGCTGTTGCTTTCTGGGGACATTCACTGGCGTTGGGATGCCCAGATTATCCAATCGATCCCAGGTCACGCTGTTCTTTACGCCAGCATGATCCCCAGACCGTAGTTGTTGGACTACTGTATCTGCCAGTTTGTTTGTTACAAAATTCTGGGGCTATGTTGAGCCGAATGGCATGACTCTGAATGAGTAAGCTTGCTTTCCTAGTCTGAAACCCCAGGTAAAGGAGAGAATCTTCTCAACGGGGCAACCGGGACGTGATAATAGGCATCTGAAAGATCTATAGAGGTGGTTACGGCTCCACGGGAAGTAGGGTCCATACCTGTGAGATTGTAAGCATGCTAAACTTGTCGCATTGAATGTATAAACTGAGACGACAAGTCTAGGATTACTCTTTGCTGACTGGAGCCTTTCTTTGGAACGCTTGAACAGTCTGCCCTGAAACTTCAGGTGTCTCGCTTTCTTTATAGCCTCTTTTTGAGCAGGTCCTTCACAAAGTCCTGGAGGGCTTTGGACGGTGACTGATGAAATCTGACTAGCGGAGGAGGGCCTCTGCTCCAGCTCCATCCCAGACCCTTGGAGACTATGCTGTGGGCCCACGGACTGAAGGTCCATTGGTCCCAAAGAGATACAACCTCCCGCCTACCTGAGGAGCCTCACTGGGCGGGAGATGATCTACCTCCCTCTGCTACTCGCCTCCCTCCTCCTCGGGAGATGGAATGGGACGCCGATCTGCCTCTCTAAAAGAGCCTCTGGCTCTATTTCCCTGGCATTTCGGCCTGATTGCCCGAATGCCCCTTGGCTTTCAAATGAAGCATTGAAAGCTGGACGGAGATGTCACATACGGAGGAGGGGGGAAGCGAAAGGCAGGTTGGGCTGGTTGTACCAACACATACTGTTGCTGAGGTTGCGCTCTAGAGGTTGAAGGCTGGCCGGCTGAGAGACCGGAACAGCCTGCAGCACAGTCTGAGGATGTGGTCTCTTGAATTTCTTGAACCTCTTCCTGGTCTGGGATGAGGTCCGGGCGGACTCCATTGGCTTCCGCTGGGATGAGGGAGACCCCAGCGGAGCGGGAGGCTTTGGTATGCCTCTGCTGCCTCTGCCAGGACTGTATTTACTTCTTCCTGTGGGAAGAGATTAGCCCCAACAAACCGAGCTCTTCATGAGCCTATTGGGCTCGTGGCTATAGTGGCTGCCGCAAAGATGTGTTTCGCACAATTGTCGAGCCACTATGAGTCATACAGGTCCTGTTGGAATCCCGCCAGTAGGGACGGTAAGGACCTGAAGAGGGCTTCTTCATTGTAGACAACCGAAGTTGCCTCCGCCAAAGTCAGGAAATGCAGGGACCGACTCAACCTAGTCTTGGCTTTGATTTGGCCTTCAGAGAGATTCCGGGAGTTTGGGAAGCTGCTCACTGAAGAGGGAAGAAGCGCAGTCAGGGTCGAGTCTTCCCACTGTAAAGGTGGCCGGAGCTCCCTTCCAAAATTCAGAGTCTCCGGGAAGACGCAGAGAGGTGGGATCTGTCTCCTGGAGTTGTGGAGGGGCTTGCGCTCAATGCCTGCCTGACTGGTGATCAGAGCTACCTTAGTCATGCAGGGGTTGGGATAGATCCCTCACCGAGAACATCAGAAACGTCCCTTGACAGGGGTGAGTTTCAGTGTTCTCGGCCTCCCACTCTGTAAGCGTGCGCAACAGGGGGTGGACTGTGCCCTGGTCCCTCGAAAGATGACAGTCTCCTTCGGGACCTTATCCGACCTTATCCAGGCTTCCTCGGTAAGCCTGGCATACCCTGGGTAAGGAGGCACCAGGTCAGGTGGGAAGAACTCAGTTCCTCCAACCTGCGAAGTACCAGTCCTTCAATGGTGAGGGTATCTTCATGCTGAGGAGCATGAAGAGCCAGGCGCCAAGGGTTTCCCTTTATCAAAGGGGAGGAAGACCGGAAGCGCCCGGAACAGCGAAGACTGAGCCGCTGCTCTGGTGGCAAGATAAACCCAGAGAGCAAGCTCTGCTGGGTCTGTACTTTTCTGCTAGGGATTTAACAGAATCATCAGATGACTTCAGGCCCAAGCCAACTGGGAGGAGAGTTCGCTAATCCTGGCCTCCACCCTTTTATCGAACTTCATAAGAAGTTCCAACGCTTTCCGGTCAAAGTCAGACGCAGGGGGACTCGCCACTTTGCCTCGATCTTGATCCCTTTCCAGAGGGGGAGCCTTGCTCAGTAGATGGCACCGGCTAGGGGCCCGTGGACGACCGAGGGAGCTTTGGGGGTGGGACCTCTGGTGTTGAAGGACTTTGGTAAGGTCTTGGTTTTTCACAGACTTTACCTTGGGGACAGTAGACCCTGACCTGTCCTCAAGGTAAGAGGATTTCTAATCCTCTAAAGGAAGAGACAGAAGAGGAAGGAGAGCTGAAAAGAGGATCAGAAACGTCTGCCTCACTTACCCCCTTACCTGCAACCTGTTGGTCCGGGTCGACGCTCATAGGCTCGAGGTTGATGTTTATCACCGCAACCTCCTCCGCTACCTCTCCGCAGATGGCTTCTTCCTCGTTGGAGGGCTCCGTCATCTCACGGATCCCAGCGATCAAGGGGGCGGCTACTTCCACCGGGACGGCCGCTGAGATATGGGCGCCAGGGTAGAGGAGATTGCAGATCTCCTCTGACAGAACGTAGGGCTTCCCCGACGTGACGTTCCTCCCGAAACCACTGACCCAGGTCTTGAGGGTCGACAGCGAAGAGTCGTGGGAGCTGCGGTCGGCCTGAAAGGAGGGGAGTGCTTACTAACGAAATCCCCAACTGTCAATATATATATCAATAAAGGCCACAAACACAAGAGAGAATAACGATTAGTGGACATGCAGCTTACCGACTCATCCAACACTTGCTCGTAAAGAGCGTAGCACACCTCACATCAGGTCCCCCACTCTGACCGCGCAGCCAGAGTGGGAACGACATACTTCGTGTCCACAGGACTGCTGCAGGACCGGGCGGCACCCATGCCTTGACAACGTACCATGGCAAGTGGACGGACAGTACATGAGTGTGCTAATAAGGTACGCCCGGAGTAGGGTCGCTGGAGATGAGTCTTAATTAAAAAATGACTAACGGAGCATAATGCAAATGGTCCGGTTGCAGACCTGCCGGACTTAATTCGTAATAGGGAATGATATATAAGATACATGAATGAAAATGTTAAGGACCGCTGGAGTAATTCGTGCTACTATAAACCTTAACCTGATCATGCATTATAAACAAAATAACGGATTATCATAAACAAAATAACGGATTACATAAATACTCCGGACACAGTCCGTAGAGGTATGTTAAATACACAGCACGGAATGGTTAACAACGAAAAGTACTTTGCCAAGAAAAAATGGTTATGATACATTGATTATAAAACTCCGCTTTGATGCCGGGGGAATCGAGTTACACTATACTTATGGTGGCGGCGGAGGAGGCGGGGTGAACGCCGTCCAACCACACACCATACCCACCGGAGTGGTTACATGAGAAAGGGTAACGGGAGACCCGACAAACTCGGCGGAGGTAGGATCTGGCCAAAGTCAAGACAGATTCCAGGTTATATGGTCAATGTTCCAGTGTGTTAAACAGGGAAAAAACAAGGACAATAACAGCTAGCAGAAAAGCGGACACCGAGACGGAGGCCAGTTAGGTGGATAACTCTTAACTGGATACCTAACCAAGTCTCCACGGGAGTCGGTTTTAAGAGAACGCATAACCCTGGGCAGGGAGAAACTCGTCACGCCGCCTGATGCTAGGGAAAGGGTAGGGAATAGTCAAATGGAGTGAACCTCACGGCAGTGGCCAGATGGTGGGGACACCCCTGGACGCCGATAGCAACTTCACCTCACGGGTGTCATCATGGGAGAACGACCATCAACGCTGAGAGTACTAGGTTACACTCCAAATGCTAAGGAATTGCAAAGAGGTGGTAATCATTGAAGCGGTGGCTAGGGGAGTGGGGAAGCATCCCTAGACACTAAAAAGAACTCCCCCAGGATGCCAGTCGAAGAGATCAGCCTCTGGCTGGGGAGAACTAGGGAAACCACCCAATGCAAAGGAAGGGGTAAAGGATTTGTTAGGCTAAAGCGACACTTGAAAAAGGCTCGAGCAACCTCTACCCCAGGCTCGCCTCCCAATGACAATTTTACATGGTAGGAAGACAAACCGAGGTCTGGAAGGGAGGTGGGAGGGGGGGAGAAGGGGGAGACACACGATGCCAGGTTGCACGCCGACATCGACGGGTTCGGACAGGAATAGGCTACGGCCGAGAAGACCTCGCTATTCCAGCCTAACCTTGTGAAGACCCGAGAGTCCGAGTTGGCAGGGCCAAAACAGGGAGAGGGTGGGAAATCACAGGCCTAATAACCCCATCCAACCAGACGATACAGTCAGGAGGGCACAGAACGTGGGACTCTCCTACTCCACTCCATGACTCCCTCCAAGCCTCAAACGACCTGGTCGGGGAAGTAGGAGCAAAGAGCCGTAAGGGAGTTTAACTTCCCCAGGCTAACCTTCCGCCGATCAGCCACCAGAGGACTAGCCTAGAGACCAAAACACAGGAACTATCTGACTAAAGTAACACTAAAAGTTAACCAAACAATGAAAAATATAAAGTAAATAATATACATCCGTACAGAACATAAATAATAAAAGGCTCATGTAGAAGGGGGCCAAACCATCATGGCATAAGGACGTATGGATGGTGAAAAATGGCCACTTTTACATCTGCCGAACAATATTAATCCAAAATATAAATGTCATCCGTTAACTAAAATTAGCAAATATAATTAGCATAACAGCACCATCTCAGAGAATATACCCAGTGCTGGAGGAGGAATGGGTCCAAGTAGAACATGGAATTATGATCACAAAGGCTGTGAGGGGGAAACCTCATAGCCTACGTATAAGCTTAGGACCCTCGCCCCAGGGAAGGGGTAATCTGAATAAAATGACTCTGACAGGAGCGAATATGAAAATATGTAAAAACACACAGTTAAAACATATTATCATACAGCAAAGGGACAGAATCATATTATTAAACCAAACAAAGACTGAAGGTCACGTGGTGGTCAGAGAGAGAGGCGGTCGAGGTCAAGGGCCATATTCAACCCCGTAATTATCGAATTAGAGGTTAAATAAAAGGCCTCAAAACGCCCAAAAACTCAAAGGAGATGGTACTAACTTAGATGAAGAAAATTCCTGGACGGAAGACATTCCAGCGCACAGAAAAACAAAAAGGGCACCCGTTGAAACAAACAATGCTGAGCTACGCTGCATAAAATGGAATGCCAATATGGCGGCTGAGTTGTTGGTATTCGGGAGCTGGTGTAGTGGGCTTTTGTAACGCACACCACTTTTGGGGATTTTGAGATTGATATCCACAGGGCAGAGGCCTGTGGTAGTGACAACACTCACTCTTCCTTATATACGACTCCATTTTATGGAGTTTTGCACTGGGGTAGTAACTCCCAGCATTGCATTTAGCTTTTCTGGTATGTTTAGCAATAAATTTACCTAGAAATGTGTGCTACATGATAATTTCACCCGCTGACACAGGTCAAAGCCCAGAAATGCTTACACAGGTATTATCCTACTTAGGATGGGATTAGGTTCCAAAAAAAACCATCGATTTTTGAAAAAAACGTAAGAAATATCAAAACGTATCTCAAACATAGCCTAGCCTACACTAAGGTACAGTATCCAGTACCATGTATACATATATGGTAGCCTAGCCTACACCATAAAATATACTCTTTACATAAATGGTATATTAATACCAGCTAATTCTGGAGGTTCATGCAAAGTGACTTATGATAATTCAATACAAAGTAAACTTGAATAACAAACAAGAATTAACTTAGCCTACACTATGGTATATTGCATACATGCTCGGTAGTGTAGCCTACATTATACTCTACTCTATATTCGCATATCGTATTATATAAATGTCAACATAACGAATATGCATCTTTTCCATGGATCTTTTCAAATGTTATGCCTTAATTCACTGTATCCAATCATATTGTATATACAGTATTCTTATATTGCTTTTGTATTATAAATTGCGATCATAGCGATGAATGTTTTGGTTTTGAAATTGTTTATGCGGTGTTTACAGTAAACCCCCCGTATTCGCGTTCTCAAGGTTCGCGGACTCACCCATTCGCAGGTTTTTCTATGGAACCTATCTAAACAATTTTAGCAGGAAACTCACACATTCGCGGGTTTTTCCATGGAACATATCTATAAAAATATTCAGGGAAACTCCATATTCACGGATGCAGATTTTTTTTTTGTCTTTTTCGTATAGCAATAGTAGTCTATATTTTCATATTTATTGTATAATAACATTAAATAATGATGTAAACTAATAATAATACAGTACTACAGTACTGTACATATAATATAGAAATTAAATAAGAATATTATGTAATACTACACTGGGTACCTTTAATAATAATAAATAATACAGTAAAGTTAAATCATACGGGTAGTAACTAGTGATGAATGTTGATTTCAGTATGCTGTAGATGATGATGATGATGATGATGATGAATTAGCTGTGCAATATGATGAATGACGGGAGGCAATGTCATGTTACGGTATTTGAACATGGCAACGAAGGTGGTGTACAGTAGGGCTGCATGAGTATTTTACCTTGTTCATGCTCAATGCAAGCGACCGCAATTAACCCTTAAACGCCAACTGGACGTGATCGACGCCGACTAAAATTGTCTGTTGTTTGCCGAGTGGACGCATTACACGCCAACTACAAAAATTTCAACCTCGGGTCAATCCTTTTGACTCGACCGAATGGTCGAAAAACGCATTGTGAGCTAAAACTTACATTCTAATAATATTCAATCATTTACCTTCAATTTGCAACAAACTGGAAGTCTCTAGCACAATATTTCGATTTATGGTGAATTTTGAAAAAACTTTTCCTTACGCCCACGCTGGTAACCTCGCCAAAATTTCAGAAATTCTTTCATGCCATTTTGTCTAATGTTTGCACCGGTTTATATTAGTAGTTACATAAAGTTTTTGTATGGAAATGTGTGCAATTTCATGTAGAATACAACAGAAAATAACTCATGGTTGTAGCTTATCAATTTTGAAATATTTCCATATGAATCACGATATGTGCCAAAAATTTCAACCTTCGTCAAATTTAACTTAACCTAAATGGTTTTAAAAACGCAATTGTAAGCTAAAACTCTTACATTCTAGTAATATTCAGTCATTTACCTTCATTTTGCAAACAAATTGGAAGTCTCTAGCACAATATTTCGATTTATGGTGAATTCCTGAAAAACTTTTCCTCACGTCTCGGCATGTTTCCTTAACATCTCAGAAATTCTTTCGCACTTTGTCGTAATGTTTGCACCGTTTATATTAGTTGTTATATTGCTCTTATATATGGAAATAAAGTAATTTCATGTAGAATACAACAGAATATAACTCATGGTTGTAGCTTTTATCAGTTTGGAAATATTTCATATAAATCACGATAAGTGCTAAAATTCAACCTTGTCAACTTTAACTCGAAATGGTCAAAATGCAATTGTAAGCTAAAACTTTACATTCTAGTAATATTCAATCATGTACCTTCATTTTGTGGAAGTCTCTAGCACAATATTTCGATTTATGGTGAATTGAAAAACTTTTCCATACGTTTTAGTAACTCAGCCGAACATCTCGAAATTCTTTCGTCACTTTGTTGTAATGTTTGCACCGCTTTATATTAGCCATCACATAAAGTTTTATATATGGAAATGTGCAATTTCATGTAGAATACAGCCAAAAATAACTCATGGTTGTAGCTTTTATCAGTTTTGAAATATTTTCATATAAATCACGATAAGTGCCAAAATTTCAACCTTCGGTCAACTTTTGACCTAAATGGTCGAAAAAAATGCAATTGTAAGCTAAAAACTCTTACATTCTAGTAATATTCAATCATTTACCTTCATTTTGCAACAAACGAGAAGTTTCTAGCACAATATTTCGATTTATGGTGAATTTAAAAAAACTTTTTCTTACGTCGCATGTAACTCGCCAACATCTCAGAAATTTTTTTGTAACTTTGTCGTGAATGTTTGCAACTGCTTATATTAGTCGTTACATAAAGTTTTATATATGAAAATGTGCGCAATTTCATGTAGAATACAACAGAAAATAACTCATGATTGTATCTTTTTCAGCTTTGAAGTATTTTCATATAAATCATGATATGCCAAAATTTCAACCTTCCACAAATTTGACTCAACCGAAATGGTTTAAAAATGCAATTGTAAGCTAAAATCCTCTACATTCTAGTAATATTCAATCATTTACCTTCATTTTGCAACAAACAAGAAGTCTCAAGCACAATATTTTCGATTTATGGTGAATTTTTTAAAAATTTTTCCTCTACGTCCGGAGATGCTAACTCTGCTGAAAATCTCAGAAATTCTTTAGTCGCTTGTCATAATTTTTGCAACTCAGTTTTATATTAGCTGTACAGCATAAATTTTTTATATATGAAATGTGCGAAATTTCATGTAAAATACAAAAAAAATAACTCATTGTTGTAGCTTATCAGTTTTGAAATATTTTACATAAATCACAGCAGTGCTAAATTTTCAACTCACGGTCAACTTTGACTCACCAAAATGGTCGAAAATGCAATTGTAAGCTAAAAAATCTACATTTTAGTAATATTCAATCATTTACCTTCATTTTGCAACAAAACAAGAAGTCTCTAGCACAATATTTCGATTTATGGTGAATTTCTGAAAAAACTTTTCCTACCTCCACGCGCCTAACTGCTGAAAATCTCAGAAATTCTTGTCGCTTGTCGTAATTTTTGCACCGCTTTATATTAGTCTACATAAATTTTTATATATGAAAATGTGCACAATTTCATGTGGAATACAACAAAAACTAACTCATGGTTGTAGCTTTCTTATCGTTTTGAAAATATTCTCATATAAATCACGATAAGTGCCAAAATTTCAACCTTCGGTCAAATTTGACTCAACGAAAATGGTAGAAAAATCTAATTGTAAGCTAAAACTCTTACATTCCAGTAATATTCAATCATTTACCTTTATTTTGCAACAAATTGGAAGTCTCTAGCACAATATTTCGATTTATGGTGAATTTTCTAAAAAACTTTTTCTTTACGTCCGTGAGTGCTAACTCTGCTGAAAATCTCAGAAATTCTTTAGTCACTTTGTCGTAATTTTAACATTGTTTTATATTAGCCATTACATAACGTTTTATATATGAAAATGTGCGCAATTTCATGTAAAATACAACAAAAAATAACTCATGGTTGTAGCTTTTATCAGTGTTGACATATTTTCATATAAATCACAGTAAGTGCCAAAATTTCAACCTTCGGTCAACTTTGACTCTACCAAAATGGTCGAAAAATGCAATTGTAAGCTAAAAAAACTTACATTTTTGTAATATTCAATCATTTACCTTCATTTTGCAACAAACAAGAAGTCTCTAGCACAATATTTCGATTTATGGTGAATTTTTGAAAAAAACTTTTTCCTTACCTCCATGCGTGCTAACTGCTGAAAATCTCAGAAATTCTTTAGTCGCTTTGTCGTAATTTTTGCACCGTTTTATATTAGCCGTTACATAAATTTTTATATATGAAAATGTGCACAATTTCATGTGGAATACAACAAAAACTAACTCATGGTTGTAGTTTATCAGTTTTGAAATATTCTCATACAAATCACGATAAGTGCCAAAATTTCAACCTTAGGTCAAATTTGACTCAACCGAAATGGTAGAAAAATCCAATTGTAAGCTAAAACTCTTACATTCTAGTAATATTCAATCATTTACCTTCATTTTGCAACAAACTGAAAGTCTCTAGCACAATATTTCGATTTATGGTGAATTTTCTAAAAAACTTTTTCCTTACATCCGCGAGTGCTAACTCTGCTGAAAATCTCAGAAATTCTTTAGTAACTTTGTCGTAATTTTTACATTGTTTTATATCAGCCGTTACATAACGCTTTATACATGAAAATGTGTGCAATTTCATGTAGAATACAACAGAAATTAGCTCATGGTTGTAGCTTTCATCAGTTTTGAAATATTTTCACATAAATCACGATAATCAACTGCAAATTTCAACCTTCAGTCAACTTTAACTCGACCAAATGGTAAAAAACGCAATTGCAAGCTAAACCTCTTTTTACATTCTAGTAATATTCAATCATTTACCTTCATTTTGCAATAAATTGGAAGTCTCTAGCACAATATTTCGATTTATGGTGAATTTTTTTAAAAACATTTTCCTTACGCTCATGGCGCTGCACCGGCCAACATCTCAGAAATTCTTTTGTCTGTCGTAATATTTGCAATGCTTTATATTAGTCGATACATAAATTTTTTATATATGAAAATGTGCGCAATTTCATTTACAATACAAACAAAAATAACTCATGGTTTTAGCTTTTATCAGTTTTGAAATATTTACATAAATCACGATAAATAGAAAAAATTCGACTTTGTGTCAAAATTAACTCGATCAAAATGGTCGAAAAACTGCAATTGTAAGCCAAAACACTTACAGTCTAGTAATATTCAATCAATTAGCTTCATTTTTCAACAAGCGGAAGTTCTAGCACAATATTTTGATTTATGGTGAATTTAAAAAAAAATTTTTACGCCCAAGCATTTAATCATGCATCATTTTGTGATAATATTTTCTCTGTGTTGCTTTTGATCGTTTTAAAATTTGTTATATACCAAAATCATTTCTAATTTAGTACAATACAACTAAAAAAATTAAGTCATTATTTTAGAACTGCTTTGTTATTAGGGCGATTTAGATACAATTATATATAAAGTTTTTTTGCTGTCATATATTCCAATATTTATATATATACGATATTTTTTTCATTTCCTGATGGCTGTGACACTTAACTTGTGGCAAATGACAAAAATGACAAAAATGAACTCTTTAATCTTAAAACTACGGCTGTGATTTTTGAAAAAACTTTTTTCCGCTTCATGCCACTCACCGAATGCCACCGCATACGGGAGACGTTGTAAATAGGGCTTCACGTTAAAGGGTTAACTAACTTGTACTGATTTACTTGATATTTTAATATGCAGGACGAGGTGGTTAACTGTTGAATTAAGTGTATTCTAACCTAACCAGTCTGTAATCCAGGAAAATCACTAATACAGCACCCTGCAGGTCCCTGTGATGCTGGACCGGTGATGGTCAACCTGTACCATGCAATAAGTAAATTATCTCTATTTCCTATATTTCATAAATCTTTATAATGAGGAACTTATATTTGCACTACTCAAACTTGTACTTTGCTACTAGACACCTGGCATAAATAGCCACGAATCTCATATCAGTGGAATAGCAATTATTATTGTTTATTATTATTGTTTCTTGTGTGATTTAAAAAAAAAAGAAACATAACATCTTTCTGCACCACAAAGTTCTACTCATGTTATGGATTTTTTTCTGCCCTGCACTTTTATTGTGCTTCTTTGGGGATAGACAGTAATAAATTACATATAAAATTAAAAACAATGGATCCTAGTTTGGCACTGTACAAAAGTATCTTTTTTTTTTTTTTCTGGTGAGTTTTTTTAGTAAACATAACATACAATATTTTTGCTTACAGCTAAATTGTCCCTGTGATATTGTTTTGCTTTTGTGCTCATCTTTCTCTTTTTTGAACATATTGTGTGATATATCTATTCAGCTTGAAAATGACACCAAACCTATTATCAAGACAAGCAACGCAATTTTACACTAAGCAATCAAAGAAAAGCATTATAATGCACGAGTGTTAGCATCCAGAGGGCTGTGTTCTGGGACAGACATGACTTTTGAAAAACTGAATCCAAACAGGGTTAATAATAATTAAGATTTATTGTCTATATGAATTCTCAATATACCCGTTTGTGCTATCTTACAACAAAACATTTTATGAAATGTGCGTACTGTATGCTGAAGATCCGTGTTAGTACGTATGCCTTAACCAATACAGTAGTATATGCGTGTACCGTAGCAGCAAATTATCGGCAAATGACCCAATACGGTATACAGTAAGTGTAATCCGTTTATTGCTACTGTATCTCACGTTTATGTTTTGCATGTACAGTACTATGGCCTAAAAATATTTTTGAAATCGTGCATGAAGATGTCCTCTGAATGCTCGCTTCTTCTAGGCCTCATTATTAGCCTACAATTACTGTAATGACTGATGAGAAGAAAGTACTGTAGACATGATTGTTTTGTTAAGAGAGGGCAAAAGTCACGGAGAAGTAGCAGCCCATTACAGCATGACATTAATTGAGGTCGCCCACATTGAGCATGAACAGGTAAAATACATGCAGCCCTGCTCTGTACCTTCGTTGCCATGTTCAAATGCCTTAACGCTGACAGCGCTTCTCCCGTCATTCATCGTACTGCACAACTAATTCATCATCATCATCATCTACAGCATACTGAAATCAACATTCATCACCAGTTACTACCCGTATGATTTAACTTTGCAGTATAGTACAGTACTGTATTTATTATTAATCTAAGGTACCCAGTGTAGCATACATAATATTATTATTTAATTTCTATTACTATTACCTTTTATTGCGCAGCCAGTACAGTATTATTGATGATTTACGATTTTTAATGTTATTATACAATAAATATGAAAATACAGCATACTATTGCTATCACGAAAAAGACAAAAAAATCTGCATCCATGAATATGGAGTTTCCGAATATTTTTTATAGATATGTTCATGGAAACCCGCGAATGCGTAGGTTCCGCAAAATTTTTTGCAGATAGGTTCCATAGAAAAACCCGAGTGGGTGAGTCCCATGAACCTTGAGCACTTGCAGTCTGGGAGTCCACTGTATTTTCGATACAGATTTTACACATAAAAGCATGAAATGCATTTTCATAGAGCTTTGCACATTAAAACATGAAATGCATTTTCATTAGATTTACACATAAATGCATGAAATGCATTTTTCATACAATTTACACATAAGATTAAATGCATTTTCATACAGATTTTACATAAGAATGAAATGCACATTTTCATACAATTTACACATAAGCATGAAAACTTGTAAGTGCCAAATTAAACACCCACTTCTGCAGGGTTTCTCAGAATTTCATTGTCTGTGAAAAAATCGTGTATACCCATTAGTTAGGTTCGATTGAAAGTTAGGTATTATTATTAGTCATAATATAGATAGTGTAAGATCGAAGCATTACTGTGTGTATATATATATATATATATATATATATATTATATAATATATATAAAGGTTTGCACAACGTTCTAATGATGAACAGGGAGTGGAGCAGATTGAATGAAGTGGATGTGCAGAGGCTGGCCCAGCATCTAGCTAGCCTCTCCTTATATCAACACTGGTTATAAGGAAAGAAGGCTGATGTGAGATGGAAGTGTGGCAGATAATTAAAGGAGCCTGGGCTAAGTACACAGATATTGGGTTCTTGATGAGAAGATTCCTTTGAGACTTAGGATAAAGGTCTACATAACAGTAATCAGACTGGTACTACTGTATAATTTTAAAAATGAAGGCAATGTAAAGAAAGGAGGAGGGATTCTTGGAGGACACAGATGTGAGAACGTTGAGATTAAATCCTGGGTCTCATTGCTGGAATAAGTTGAGAGTGAACACAAGGAAAAATGTTAGACATTTACAAATAACAGATAAAGCCAAGACAAAGCAGGATGAGTGGTATGGTCATGTAGTTTGCCTGGGATGACGATGCTCTGGTTAAACGGCGTGTACCATAAACAATAGTGGGTAGAAAGCAAAGTGGGCATTGGGTGATGGACTGACATCATGGCAGGCCATGTATCACTAAAATAGAATTCTCTGGAGAAGAAAGACTCAAATGACCAACCCAACAGAAAGATTGGATTAAGGGAATAAGAAGAAGATGAAGAAGAAGAAGAGGTGGGGGTGCCAAACATCATTCTTGTGCTTTGGTCTCAATGAGATGTGATACACTGGAGTGGTTATGCTCATAATTGCACAGGTCCTGTGGTAGCAGTTGGACAGATGATTTAACTTTGGAGGTGAGGTTCCCTTTTACTACAAATTCTGCATCTTCAACACCTTCACTACTTGACATTTTATGGCACAGACCCTCCATAGTTATTGCTGTATTGAATAACAGTAAAACAGCAAATTACAAACATTTTTAAAACTAGATTCTCCAATGTCTGGACAACCAAAGGGTTCAGATGATGTATTTGCATCCTCTCAGTCACTGATTATATAAAGGTGCAATCAACTATACGCCATCCCATTCTGGCCTGTGAAAATTATTTTAGGGTCAGAGAAATATCACAGATGTGGTGAGAGAATGACAAATCATTGTTGTACACTACATTAGATCTCTTTTATCTTCTCCACTTTCTAAACATAATATAGATGTAGGTGCTGTTTGAGGCCAGGCAGGCAAAGGTGCCAGACAAGATTCTAGTCATACACATCTCAGGGTTTTGATACACGGGGAACATGTTCATACTTATTGGGTCTTGTGGTAACTGTTGGACAGATGGTCCCAACTTTGGGTGATGTTCCTGAAACTCTAGGGTACTTAGCCTTCATCCACTTTATCATCTTGTGAATTATGAAATAGTTTTTCTGGTGTTACTGCTTCAATGTAACTCAGATTGGATAAGTGTTAAACTCTGGTACAAGTTGATCCTGGGAGCACCTTTTGGGAGTAAGAGGTTCCCAATCTGTGAGTTCCCTAATGGATTTGAAGTAGAATGGGGGGGGAGACAATAAGTTATTACTTAATACTAACCCCTTAAAAGAGTTATTTTTACATATTTGTTTGTGTCTCCACAAACACAAATCCTAGTAGTTCATCAGAAACATGTGTTTTGATAATTAAGATCAACAACAAGGATTTTTCAATCTGATCATTACATCTCAATTAGCAAATTCTAAGGTTTAAAGCAGTTTAAACCTTCCCACATAAATTGAGATTTGGGCTAATTATAAGTACAGTAATGGGTTTGTGATGAAACAAAATGTCCATACAAGCCCATTAGTACCTATGATGTAAGCTCTGACCTCTCAATCTAACTATCTACAGTCCATGGATTACAGCAAGAATATGAGATGTACAGCTGCTTTAGATATTGGAGATCAGCCCCATGCATATGCAATTTTACCAACTGATTGCCATTTCTCTTTCTGTCAGAGCAATTGAAACCAAAACGATTTCATGAATCATGAAAGAACTACTTACCTTCAGGGAGTTTGAAAAAATAACATTTTGTTCAGGGTCATGAAACAAGATTTAAACTCCCATAAGGAAATGTTTTTTTCAATAAGTATGCACAAAATGATACTCAAGAAGCAACAATTTCTAAAAATGACTGGGATAAGGTGAAGACTTGGGTAAGTAGGGAAGACCAAATGGACACCTGAACCAGAGGCCCTTCAGTCATACTCTGGGGAGGCTGAGATCTGATCAGATTGAAATATTTAGAGGAAGCTATGACATTGTTTTAGATCTACAAGCTATATACTAAGATATTTAGGCATTAGATGTGAATCTACATCTGGGAGCCATTGATTATGTACAGTGCCACACTTGTACTTGAAATTCCTAATTTATGCTATCAAATCAAAATAAACTTACCTATGAGTAATAAGACCTCTAAATTGATCAAGGTATGAAAATCCATCAGGTGTCAATCTAGTTTCTAATTCCTTTGTTGAATTTCTCTGCCGCAGTCATAAGGAAATGTTCTAGTTAACTTGTACCTGTAAAATGACAAAACCATAAAATGTCTGAGGTTACAACAAGTCTGTAATTTGCTATAAATGTTAACTAATTTTTCCTTCTCCTGATAAAATACAGTACATGGTATCACACACATCCGTGTTCAAAAGTTCTATTATCTAGAAAATTCCTACAGTACTTTACCATCTAAATTAAGAAATTAGAGTAATGGTTTTCAACTAATTCTGTTGTAAAGGTTTCCCTAAATACTGTGCATTAAAATAAAATTATGCCATAATTACTTTTAAATCAAGAACCTAATTTATACTTTATACCATTTCTTTTCCCCACACTGTAAGTATATATCATTTCTCACTACAACACTATACTGTACAATAATTTTATCTAACTTGGTGTATAAGCAATCACCTCTGTAGTTTTCATTTACCTCTCAAGGTGGGATTTGTCACAGGTGATTACCCTGTATTCTGTATGAATGAAAGAATACAGTAGTGGTACATAATCTTAGCCTGGATAATTGTTAAGAAGTACAGTATTTACTACTGTAAAATAATAACTGATACATTATTCTGACAATAGGTTCCGTAGAGAAGTTATTCTGAGCTCAGTTTACTTGTAATACACATCTGAAACCATCAGATGCTGGTGACACATAAGTAAATTGACATTACCTTAATCACAGTAAGTGCAATCATTTTCCACGATTGCATAAAATATAGACCTGATATGCTGAAATATCCCTTAGTTATAGTCCTGTGCATATACACAGTATCTGAACTATCAAAAAGCTATCATTTTATCAAGAGTTTTACAGAATTCAAGGAAAATATTTTTTGTACATATAATGTAGATCATAATTACATTTACTCAACTGGAACAAGATATGATAAAAACATCTAAGTTGTAAAAATTATAAAGAGGGACTAAAAGCAACAATATTAACCATACATAAACATTATAATAATGTAACAGAAGGTAATTTAATTCAACTGTTCACTATACTGTACTGATTTCCTGCTTAATGATCTATTTCTGATACTCATTTTCAGCTACAGAACTAAACCACCTAAATAAGTTAATTTGCAAGCTGGTAGTTTCTGTTAAACTGTCTCTATCACTTCTATAGTGTTATATTAAGTCTTCCCTTATAAAGGTAAAATGGTTTGTGTTTTTTTTTTTTTTAATCTCTTCATATGCTGAAAAGACTATTACAGGCCAGACTTATTACAGCAGACTTTTTGTACTCCAGAACTACTACATAATATTACATAACCTCACAAAAGTTTCAACTCCTTGCCACTCACTACAGCAAAAATACAATATTTCCATCACCAGAAGGCAATTTACAATAACATTAAACCAGAACCTGAATCTCAGCAAACACTTTCATTACTGTGTGTAGAAAATGTGCACAGACTGACAGTGACATAACGAATTACTTCTTAAAAATAAATAGGGTTATGAGTTCATACTCTACATGAGGGGTCTACATGGCTAGAAGTGCTTCAAAGACTTACTAGTCCATCCAAGGATACATGTTTTAATAAATAACCCAAGAACGAGTATGTTAATATATAAAATGAGATGTCAATCACTCTATTTAATCTATTGAATTGGCCTATAATGGTAATATTTATAACCTCACCTGGCAGCCTGTTCCAAAATAAAGCTATCTTATACTTTATGAAGTTCTCACAGTAGTCAGAATTGAACCTCTGTAGTTCCATTTCCACTAACTGGATCCATTTTGGTTGCTAAAGGTAAATATATTCCAGTCATCATTTTTTTATATATTTATAGAGGCTTTTCTAGAGAGTGAAAACAAGAGAACAGAATACTAGAATATAAATTTGGGCCAAGGCCAAAAAACACTGAGATCTGTGGTCATTCAATGCTGAAACAGAAACTGACACAGTAAAAGAGTTTGAAGGTGTAACCCAGGAGAGAAAACCTCACAGCTGCTATTCACAGTTGTTAGGAGGGGTGGAAGTGCATGAGGTGCATAGTTGGCACTACCCCCTATGGGGAGAGTAGAAAATGAGGTGTTCTGGCATCCTCTGATAATCAAGGTGTCTTACTGATCCTGTTAGGCGGTCACTTCTGTAGTGAATCCAGTCTATATCCTTCCTCTAGGATGATGCCCAGAATTGCACAGCATACTTTAGTGGGAGTCTAACTGGTGACTGAGTATAAGTTTAATAATGTACCTCCTTATTCATTGGTAGTAGAAAGCTAACAATTAAAAGTACCTACCCCAGTATTTTTCTGGGCTTTCTTTCAACTTCACTTCAGGCTGTGACATCCCTGCCTACACGAGTTAGGAGTAGACTAAGACTTTTAGCATGACTGGCGCTCTAGGAGAAAGACACTGTGAAATCAAACCAGCAGATAGACGGGACCCTTTAGCCATGTCAGGCAACCCTTCTATGCGATGGTTACTCTGAATACAAACCTTGTTTGCCAACCTTGGACTGTGCCATAGCCATTGTACCAAGGCCTTCCACGGTCTTGGGTTTTGAGTTCCCTTGCTTGAGGGTACAATCATGCATTTATCCTATTTTTTGTTCACTTTCCTGAATTTTTTAATGTGTACGACAGACTGATGAGAAAGCAAAAGTTGCTTGGTGGGTTATCAGGAAAGTGCCTTCGTCTTTACCTATTCTTTTCCTTCTGAGCGTTTTATGATTTCTAAATTCATCCTGACTCTCCTCCCCCCGTTGTTGTGGCAAACCTGGCAGATTTCTTACTGCCTTACAAGGTATGCTGGCTCCACCTTGTTAACCAGTTGCTCCTGGAGCTTTTTTCAATGACACGGTGATGTTTATATGCTCAAAGAATTTTTTCTTAAATAACATAAATACTATTGTTGATGGTATTGTTGTTACTGTTCTATTTTACAATGTTACTGTTGTTATGAGTCTATTTATCAGTTTTGCTGTTGATTTTTTGGTGTTAATTTTAATTCTTTTGGGGGACACTGAGCGGAACCCTAGGCCTGTTACTCATTAAAGTAAGAAAAACTGCAAAGTACTTTACTCACATATTCAAGGCTTAGGGTTTCCTTGATCTCCAGAGTTCTGTCCGTAACTACGATTTGATGTTTTTGTCTGTGACTCTTGTGAGTAGTAATAAGTCAAAGGTTGAGTTTTTAGTCCCGGGGTTTGATGGCCCAGATTTTATTTATTGTCACAACATCACATATACCTGAAATATGGCTGTAAAAACTAAGTCTGGACAACCTGCTTGTGTCAGATAAATCTGGAGCATAGTTGCCATGGAACTTCATCGTAACTCCACTCCGAATTTTCAGTGTTCTACAGAGTGTATGTATTTGCTGTTTACCGCAATCCAAACATAGACGATTCTATATATGACTGTCTCTTGGAAAGGATTAGTAGAGCTCAGTCTCAGGATTCAAAAGCTTCATTTGTTATTTGTGGAGGCTGTAATGCAAAGCACAGTGAGTGGCTAAATTCGAATTCCACATGGTCGGTCTGCTCTTGAGTTCTGTGTATCCTCTGGTTTGTCCAACTAAATTTAGAGTTCACAGATACTTCTGGTAATAGATTAGACCTCATATTCACAGAAGTTACAGCTATTATAAGAAGTTCAGGTTCTTATAAGTATATGCGACACTTTCCCAACCATTGGCGCAATGAGATAGACATATCTGTCCAGTCAGTATTTCTAATGCCAACCATTGGAATAATGGCTTCGCTGAAATCTGGAGCCACTTAAGTCCACACATTACTGAAGCTTGTCCAGGCACTTAATATTTCAGATGCTGTATTAGATCATGATCCTAAGAAGAAGTTGAATTAGAGGTGATTATTCAACCTCATTTTGTAAGTGGACAAATTGGCATCATCTTTGAGCAAGCTACGCCTTCCATTCCTACTACCCCAACAGATGAATGAGTAGACTGGTTAATGGTCCTGTGGAAAAGGCTGAACTGCTTCAACGAGCTTTTGAAGCTAAGCAATCAGCTGAGGGCGTCCCTCTCCCTGATACTTGTCCTTAACCTATTCTTACAAAATTTACATTTCACTCTAAGGATGCTAAGAAAATTCTGGATAATCTTGATAGCTGGGAGTGGAGAAGAGCCACAGTAGTTTCTTCCCTTTGCTTTTAAAAAGGTTTCAAGCATGTTATCTCCCAAGATTATTAGATTCTATATAGATTTGTAGGTAGACAATATATCTTTGTTCATGTGCACAGCTTAGTAATGTAGTGCCTGTTCTAAAGAATGGCATATCTGCAGACTGCAGTAACTAAAGGCCAGTTTCTAATCTCAGTGTGCTCTTCAAGGTTGCTGAAAAACTTATTTTTAGGCCACTATATAAGTAAGTGGAATCTAAAGGATTGTTAGTTGATAGTCAATATGCATTTAGAAAGCAGTTAGGTACCTGCAATGCTCTTTTAGACTTGACATGTGCAAGAGAACCTTGATAAGGGTTTTGAGTGCAGAGTAATTCAAATAGATTTTAGTGCTGCTTTTGATTTACTAAATCATAAGGCACTTATTTATAAACTTCAGAATCTTGGAGTGGGTGGATATGTTTCAGGATTACTTCAAGATTTCCTTACAGGTAGGCAGCAGCAAGTTGCTGTTGATGGGATCTTTAGTGAACCAAACCTATTGTGTCTGGAGTTCCACAAGGTAGTGTTCTTGGTCATGCAGCACTTGTGGGTGTAGTAAAGTTCACTTGAGATATGATGAAGCAGGCCATAGCCTCCAATCGGAACATGGATAAGATTAGTGAATGGTGTGAGTCAGTGAGGTTTGAGGGCCGAACTTCCGATAAAATGAAGAAAGCACTAGTGATTAGCCAGATCTTGTGATTACCACCACCCTTCCCTTAAGGTGGATGGGACTTTGTTGAATGAGTCTGGGCTTTGCTATTCCATAGATGTTGACTCACATCTTACTTTTGAGAAAACATCTACTGTAATGAAAGTTTCAGCAAATGTTACAAAGTTAGGTATTGCCCGTGAGGCCTACATACAGTATTTATAATGGTGATAAAATCAATGCAACCTGTTTTGCTGCTGGAATGCTGTTTCTCAAGTGTAGATGTCTGCTTCTGCCAGATATTTATCTCTTTTAGATTTGAGTTGTTCATGGCGGTAGGTTTCTGTTTCTTAATAGCAGCAGTTATGACTTGGACCATTGATGGATGATCTCGTTTGTCAATTTTTCATAAAGCGTATTTTAACAGAGATCTTTCACATTCCAAGTTGATCCTCGATTCGCTTTTCCTGCTGAGAACTATCGGATTTGCTGAAGACCAGCACCAGCATGCAGTAAATATGCCTCACTGTTGAACTTCGCAGTTCCAAGGTCATTTTATTCCTCACTGTTGGACTGTACAACAGTCTCCCTGAGAAGGGTGTGCAATTGGAACCTCAGAAGTTCAAGCAAAGATGCAATGCATTACTACACTAATGCTATTCTCCTTGCATTTTAATACAGTTTTATCTATTTGTTAATTTATTAATTCATTTTTTCTTTTAATAAGTGAGATCTCTTCTTTCTGTATTTCCTTTACCTTCTCTTACTTCAGAAGCTTGAATTACAAGTTAATGGCCCCTATGAGCTTGTTCCATATGAACAAGGTTCACCTTCAGATTAAATAATAATAATTCTATACATTTTCCAGAAGGTTGTAAAAATCTACTGGTGACCAGGACTTCCTATATCCTTTCTCTCAATAACAGCTACCTCCTTGTCATATCAGTTACAGTATATAGGCAGTCCCCGGTTATCAGTGGGCTCCATTATCGGCGATCCAGTTTTACAGCACTTGCCTAGCGATGAAAATCGGCAATTTTCGGCGCTGAAAATCACCGATTTCCACTTATCAGAGCCGATAATTGGGTATTGGCGCCAATACATACCTAACAGAGGCACCAATAAGCGCCGAAAATCGCCAACTTTCAGTTATCATCACACCATCAGAACGGATCCCCACCGATAACCAAGGACTGCCTGTATGTACTTGGCATTCTTTTCATACCCTATGTACATGACTGCAATCACCTAAGTTGAATGGCATCTATGTACCATTTTACTGATCACTCACCTCTTTTCTTGAGTATTCTGGCATCTATGTTGCAGAGGCTCCCCACAGCGATACAAATCCTCTCTAAAAATGATTATCCTCTCTAAAAATTATTATAACTGGCTTACAACTACCAAATACCCTGTACCCCTTAAACTAAAATGTTTATAACTGCCTATTTAACAGTTCACTGCCTTATTTAACAGTTCAAACAAAAACATAACTTAAATTATCACTCTAAAACAATCTAATATCATTTCCAACAAAAATACACCCCAAACTATCATCCCAAAACACCTGAAGTCATCTTACATTACTCTCCTACAACTGTTACTCTTATGTGTATACACTCCTAAAATGCTTATACCTGACTATTTTAACAGTTCATTGCTAAGCTTGACAGTTCAAATCAAAATATACTTCAAACTATCATCCCAGAACACCCCAATATCATTTTCAAAGTCACCTTACAACATTAACTACCCACCTACAACCGCTACTCTAAGTATCCCCTATAATTCAGACACGCACATTTTCTTTTGCCTAACGTAACTCTGCGCATTGTCTACTGTACTGCACATAATGTACGTACATTTAATTATATTTTGCTGTGTTCATTCTGAAATAATACTTACTGTAATACATATTTTAGATGATACTACTGTATAGAGCACATCTAAAATATGTGGCTAGTTTAGAACGACAGGTCACGTTCCTCCAGACAGAATGCTAGGTTTGTTATGTCACGTTAGTATTTTCGTGATTATGTACAAATACCTTTATGATAAAAAAATTATTTACTGCAGAAGTTCTTGATTTACGTCATTTTGTGGTTAGTCCTCACATCTCCCATAAATTTATTAAAAATTCTTGTTTCTCTCTCTCTCAGTATACATATCATTTTAGCTGAAAAATACAGCAAAATATCAACAAAATGTTATTTTACTAACAGAATCATTATACTATGCTTGCACTTCGATTTAAACAGCTCAGTTCTCTCTCTCTCTCTCTCTCTCTCTCTCTCTCTCTCTCTCAGTATACATATCATTTAATAAAAAAAAATACAGTGTTGCTCTGAAAAAAGTGAATTACTGGTAATTTTAGAGACGGTCCATAGAAAAATTCACAAATTGGTGACAGTTCCTGCGTAAAAGTGAGATATATTTACCACAAAACTTAAACAGTGTGAGGCATGAAGAGTGGCTTATAAAGTGGAGAGTCCACTATTGCTGTGTAGCCAGTTCCTCGTTGGGTGAGCAGGTTCCGTTCTCCAGCTACCCTCTGTTGGTCGTGAGTTCGAATCTCCACGACCGGCCAGTAGAAGGAACAAGAGGATTTGTTTTCTGGTGATAGAAATTCATTTCTCGCTATAATGTGGTTCGGAATCCACAATAAGCTGTAGGTCCTGTTGCTAGGTAACTAATTGGTTCTTAGCCACATAAAAATAAATCTAATCCTTCGGGCCAGCCCTAGGAGAGCTTGTTAATCAGCTCAGTGGTCTGGTTAAACTAAGATATACTTAATTTTAACTGTATTGCTGTAACATTATTGGCAATACTTTTATTTTTCATCAACAAACTCCCTTATTTTGCTATCAGTCCTAAGGATTGGTCATTCATACAGATAATGTAGAGCAAAGAACCAAGCACTAAACATGACATACACCACTGACTTATAACCAGTGAAATCATTCCCAATGATGATGAATTCTTTGTTCTCTCATACCTAACATGTTATTCTTCTATCAACTTCCCTACTTAATCTTTGATACCTCGACTACATGCTTTAGCCATGAATCTTTTTTGTGGCATGTTGTCAAATGCCTTCTGGAAATCCACATAAGAGTATATTTATTGCTCTACTTATATCATGTGTACTAGACATGTCATGCATTAAGCCTAAAAGGTTGTTTTGGCAGATCTTTATCCACAATAAGACTGCCTGATTATGTGCTCCTTTGTGTCTGCTAAGTTCTAGTTTTCCCCAGAACTGAAATCAGGCTTACAGACCTGCAGTTCCCTGGTTTATCCTTAAAACCATCATGATTATTGGCGCAATAATTTGCAGTTCCAAACCTTCACTGATTTTTCTTGCTACAAAATGCTCTGTAGATGTCACAGAGGTCCTGTAGACTTGTTCTGGTTCTTCATTTTGTTGCCTTCTTCTGTTTTCTATCTTCCATTAAGCAAATTCTGTGAGTAGCTTTCTCCAGTATACCTACAAACTAAGTACTCATTTAACAGATCTGCCACGCCTGCATCACTACTAATAACAATGCTATCTTTATCTTTTACAAGCCATATTATATTCCAGATTGAACACCGTTCACATATGAAGATATGCTTTTATGGATTACTCATAGGTCCTGGATGCAGTCCACCTTCATCTTCTAACTATGCCTTCCTTTTGATGAGTCATTTCTGTCACCTAATACAGCGTCAGAAGTCCCAATGAGAAGATAAAGACCAACTATAAATAGCCATCATTGCAAAAGAAGACAGAAAATAAGCTCTAAGGATCCTATCTACTTAATCTAGAAACATTTTTTAACCCTTAAGCGCCGACTTACTTGAGCGTATCGTAAAGTGGAGCTAAGGTGTCTGTCTCAGTTGCCGGTGGGCGTGTGATACGTCAACTACAAAAAGTTTTTAAATATTAGTGGAGAAAGAATGGTTATGGGTCTAGTTTGCTAAAGATTTTTTTAAATCCTATGCGCGCCTTGAGGATGCTGGAGTTCACGGATCACACTGTTGTTTTGTTTACAAGCGTTGCCAATACTGTATCTTCAATTTCTTTCTTCTCACTTTTCTAAACATCAAAGCGCGCATCTCAAAATTCTTTGCGTCACTTTGTGCGTAATTTTTGCACCCGTTTTATATTCTAGTTACATAAAGTTTTATATGAAAATGTACGAAATTTCATATGAATACAACAAAAAGATAACTAATGGTTGTAGCTTTTATAAGTTTTGAAATATTTTCATATAAATCATGATAAGTGCCAAAATTTCAACCTTCGGTCAACTTTGACTCAACGAAATGGTCGAAAAACGCAGAACATAGCTAAAACTCTTACATTCTAGTAATATTCAATCATTTACCTTCATTTGCAACAAATTGATCTCACTTACAATATTTCAATTTATGGTGAATTTTTGAAAAAACTTTTTTACTTACGTCCGTGCGGCGGTAACTCAACCCGAAAATCTCGAGAATTCTTTTCGTCACTTTGTAAGTAGTTTTTGCACCGTTTTATGACTGGTCATTACATAAAGTTTTATATTGAAAATGTTTTAATTTCATGTAAAATACAAAAAAAAACAAACAATGGTTGTAGCTTTTATCAGTTTGGAAATATTTCCATATAAATCACGATAAGTGCCAAAATTTCAACCTTCGGTCAACTTTGACTCAACGAAATGGTAGAAAAATGCAATTGTAAGCTAACGCTTACATTCTAGTAATATTCAATCACTTATCTTCATTTTGCAACAAATTGGAGTCATACAACACAATATTCCGATTTGCTGGTGAATTTTGAAAAACTTCTCCTTACGTCCGCTTACTGTTAACCGACCAAAATCAAATTCTTCGTCACTTTATGCATTAATGTTTGCACCGTTTTATATAGCCATTACATAAGGAGTTTATGAAAATGTGCACAATTTCATGTAAGAGATACAACACAAAATAACTAATGGTTGTTGCACATCAGTTTGAAATATTTTCTATAAATCAGATAAGTGCCAAAATTTCAACCTTCAATCAACTTTGACTCGACCGAAATGGTCGAAAAATGCAATTGTAAGCTAAAACTCTTACATTCTAGTAATATTCAATCATTTACCTTCATTTTGCAACAAACGAAAAGTCTCTAGCACAATATTTCGATTTATGAGTGAATTTTTGAAAAAACTTTTCCTTAACTCCGCGCCACTGTAACGGCTAGAAAATCTCAGAATTTCTTTAGTCACCTTGTCGTAATTTTCGCACCGTTTTATATTAGGCCTTACATAAAGTGTTATACATGAAAATGTGTGCAATATCATGTAGAATACAACAAAAAATAACTCATGATTGTAGCTTTTATCAGTTTTGAAATATTTTCATATAAATCACGGTAAATAGAAAAAATTCGACCTTCAGTCAACTTTAACTCGACCGAAATGGTCGAAAAATGCAATTGTAAGCTAAAACACTTACATTCAGTAATATTCAGTAATTACCTTCATTTTCACCAAGTCTCTAGCACAATATTTGATTTATCGTGAATTTTGAAAAACTTTTAAATCCGCACATTCTGAATTCATGCATCATTTTGTGATAATATTTTTATCTGTGTTGCTTTGATCGTTTACAATTTGTTATATACCAAAATCATCGCAATTTAGTGCAATACAACGAAAAGAATATAACTCATTAATTTTAACCGTTTGCTCACAGCGCGATTTGTATACAATTATATATGAAATTTTTTGTTTGCAGCTGTCATATATTCCAATGTATATGATAGTGATATTTTCATTTCTGATGGTTGCATACTAAAGCTTCAGGTAATGACAAAAAAGACTAAATGAACTCTTAATCTTAAAACTAAGCATGCACTGTGATTTAAGAAAAAAAAATTTTTTCCACTTTGTACTAACTCCGAACACCGCCTTGACATCTGACAGACTTTTTGTAAATAGAGCTCGACATTTAAGGGTTAAATGACTTGCAACTGAGTACATCTTCAAAGCAATACATACATAAAAATAATGACATAAAACTGCATGTTAAAGTTTAACAGACATACCTCCTGCATTTACCAGAGTTAAAACATTACATGAAAAAGTAATGAATTTGCCAATTTTAATTGAAATATTTCTATTTTCTAATAAAGCTGTATATTATTTGCTCAGTTATTCCTGGTTTACTACATTTTGTAACTATTTATACCATAAAAATCATAAACTGCATTGCATAAAACTATGGTAAAATTGTTTTAAATAATCTCTATAGAAAATCACATACTCTGCTAACTGCTTTATTTTTCCAACAGAATATAAATGATAAAATAATCAAACAACAGTAATAGGTAAATTATGATGATACACTCTCTCTCCAGTGCTGTAGGTCTTTCAACAAGCGAGACTTAATATGTTCATCATAAAGGGTGTGAAAAACATGGAATTTCTTCCGTAGAAACTGATATGAAGATTGACCTGCAAAAAGGAAGAATAAAGTTTCCATATATTTTATTTCACGGATACTAGCCTTCTTTTATGTCTACAATTTCAGCATACAGGGATGACAGACTTAAATTTTACCATGTAAAAGGAGTGCTTATTCTACAAAAGGAGTATGAGATGCCTTTTCAAATGAAGTTAACACAGCAAATAATTACTTATTATGAACTGACCATAGTGCTACTGAGGATAAAGCATGGCAACAGTTTTAATCTATAAAGTAAATGAAATCTGTTTCAAAACGCAGTACTGGTGCCAAAATAAACCATTCCTTCACTAAGGGAAGATGATTAAAGCATAATATAGCTCTCTAACTAGTTTAACATCCACAGGTATAAAAGTACTATACAGTACCCTCTATGAAGTTTATCTCAACATACTATGATCTGACTACGATGCAGAAGGGCTGTTTGTAATAATAAGGAGGTATGGTAAAGCAACAAGATCAAGATAACCACCTAGAAAGCCAGTAGAATACTTTGGGAAGTAGTCTAGAGTACTGTAAATGAAATAGTGTATCTTTTCTGTAGAATATAAAACCTTTACTGAAGTACTGCCAGGTTTGTCAAATCTAATCTTTATGGAGACAAACCCGCAGTTGTGTAATTGTACAAATATATTTAAAAATAACACCATACAGAGAGCTTATGAGAATCTGTATGGTTCCCTTGTTCAATGTGATGTGGAGAAGAAATGATACTAACAAAGTACTGTACTGTACTGTATAAACATAAGGCAAGCAAAGTTTACAAAACAAGGAAACTAGTTGTTAAAAGAAACAAAGGTAGATCAGGTTTTTTGAAAATGCCTTTAGTGTGTTAAGTTCTTTGTCAATGAAGTCAGGGTCACAAATTTCCAAAGTTCTGAAAAAAAAATTGACCAGGACGTTGGTTTTAAATGCATTATTGTGCCAGGAGGAAAAAAATGAATATACATTTCTGGGCTATAGGCCTGTGTCACCCAGTGAAATGATCCATTGGCACTCATTTTCTAGGTATAAATATTTGCTACAAATATACCAGAGAAAAAGCTATCCATATTCATAAAGGTTACGACCCCTGGGTTCGAACACCATTAGATGGTGTCATTATGCACAAGGGGTGAGTGGTTGCCACTACAGATCCTTCGTCTACACAGATTTCTCCATTCTCAAAACCCCGAAAAGGTTTTCTACTTGCATCATGTCATTCCACCAGGAATTTCCACCATCTAAGTTGAGTACCATTTCCTTTTGGTTTTTTATTACAGAGGCATTATATTATGACTGTTCATATATTGTTTACCAAGGTAAATAGTTCTACACAGCCAGGCGTGGGCTGTGTCTGCCTCTGCCATGCTTGACCCTCAGTCTTCGCATTTTATTAGCAGAATATTTCTGCTAGTTTTTATCCATACTCCATTTCATATTGGAGCCTTATTTGGAGAATTTACCATTTTAAACTGTGGGAGGTAAGGGCCGTGTCTTGACTGATCTGGGCTAGGGATGGAGGTACACCCCTCCTTTCTGATCATAGTTTTCCTCCTTTTCACTGGTTTCCTTCCTCCATCAAGCGGGTGGTGCCTTCTCGATGGTGGTATTATTATTATCGTCCATAGCTGATGTGTACAAGGATGGATGACATGTCTATTCTTGGATTAATTAATGTGTGCGATTCAGCATCAGAGGTGGCCATTTTGGGTATCCCCGCTTCCCGTATTACGGATGTTGTTTGGCCCTCTCTGCCGCTGAGTCATTTCTGTATTTATATAAGTATATAATTTTTAGACATCTCACATCGAATGGTTGCTTTTTTATTATGTTAGTGCTCTTGTGACAGGTAGTTTTGACCGATTAGGTATATTCTAGCCTAGCCTACTCGAGCGAGCCGTAGTCGGTTTTGGAGGGTTGAGCTGAACATGATAAGCCGCTTTTTTACCGCATTCACTCAGACTACCTAAAGCTCACCTGACCAGGCCGTTTTGAGGTTTTGGAGGGAGATGTTAGGTTTGTGAGGGAGTTCCTCGTTCACTCTTGGCCCACCTGACCAGGCCGTTAGGTTTTGGGAGGTGAGGTTAGGCTAGTGAGAGAGTTGCTCTTCACCCTTAGCCCACCTGGCCAGGCCGTTAGGTTTTGGAGGGTGAGGTTAGAATAGTGAAGGGTCTCCTCAATTGTAGTCTACCACCTGACCAGGCTGTCCGTTTTGGAGGGTGTGGCTGGAGTTATCACGAGGTTCTTCTCCCCCTCACCTGTAGCGCTCATTCTGGCCTTCCTGACCAAGCCAAAAGTTTTGGTTTTGGGAAGATGGGCTGGGGATAGGAAGGGATGCTGAGATTATTTTTATTAATATATAGCCTGAATCATGCTTTGCCTGATCGATTAGATTTTGGCGTGGCTGATCTTCTAGCAGGAGGCAGGGCTTAGTTGACATGAGGTTACATTAAACTTCAGAGGATGCACTACCCACCCGACTAATTACCGCCCGTTACGCGGGTTCGCCACTCACCTACCTTTTCCCTTATCGAGCGGTGTTTAGTTTGCTCATTTTTCCTGGTTATGTGGAGCGTCGGAACATGTCAGGGATGCAATCATGAGTTACGCTATATTAAGTCTCTGCCAGGTTGATTGGATCTTTGATTATTTATTATCATGTTACCACTCCGGTGGGTATGGTTTTGATTTTAATTGGCGGTTTCCTGTGTGGTTTCTGCCTGGGCGATTGAAGATGGGCCATCAGAACCTCCCCTTTCCGCCACATTATGCGTTTCAATATGTGACATAACGAGATTTCGATGGCAAATCACGTGATACCATAGCAGCGGAGTATCATAGAATACTTATTTCAACACAATTAATAGTTGGCCATTCTGTAGCATAACTATGTTTATTAATCTTTACTACGGATTCAATTCTGGCGGTTTGTTGGCCATGTTTCATCACCCGCAAACCTGTTAAGGTATATTACCGCGGACCTAATTCGGCGGGCCTTATATAGCGATACTCATGCCACCATTCCGCTTACAGATGATGCGTTGTCAGGAGCCAGGGTGCCTGGCGGTTCTCCAACAACCCTGGACACGGTGTGCTGATCGCACTCCAGCTGCTTTCGGTCCACCCGTTGGGGACACAATTAGTTTAACGCACCGGATGGCTGTGAAATCTGCTTTACGCTCTATACGAGTTAGTAATTGCTGGATGAAATTGATGAGTTTTAAAGAAGACCGCTAACCTTTTAGTCTCTTTTTGACTTTAATGGCTTATAGACATATCACGAGAAAATTGGAAGATATTTTCAGTAAGTCCTACCTTTTCTTACAGTGAGCCAAATCATCGTGACTCTTAACATGCGACCCTGAAGATCTGGGTCGGCAGACTGAAAGGGCTGTGCGTCTCAGCAAACCATATGTCCTGTCGGAGGAGATCACTGTAATCTGCCGTCTATCCCGAGGTGCCGGATCTCCGCTGCAATGCCGGCGGAAGGCAAGAAGGCAGCTCTCCCAAGAAGACAACCTATCTGGAAGAGTGGCAGAAGAAGAAATTGCGACCATCAGCATCCACCTTGAGCCGATGTGTAGATTTGGACCATCAAGTGAGAAAGTAAGGTGGTAGAGTGAGGCAGGGGAAGGGTCTTAGTAGTCCCTTTTCAGTTCTCCTTCTTCTTCTTCTTCTTCTTCCTTTCAGGAGTTTCCCCAAACCAGCTATCACTTGGGAGGACAGTCTTGGTCTGTTATCCCAAAGTGAAATCATGAAAAAGGACTCCCAGTCCTCCTAGACCTCATAGGTCCCTAATCCGCCCAGCTCCCTCAAGGTCGTCACTGGCTCTTAAACCAGTAATCTCAGTAAAACTACTCCCCGTCAAAGGGTCGAGATCCAGAGTGTCTAAGGCTAAACCCCAAGCCCTAACTTTGACCCTGGGCCTTAAGTCAGAACTTCAATGCAGAGAGATCCTGACTCCAGGTTGATGCTAGGCTACAGACCTTTCTTCTCCAGCTTGTTTCAAGCTTGGAGACCTCTGGTCAGTCAGTGCTGTCCTTGGCACGAGATACAGGCCCAGGCGCTCTCCGGATTTATCAATCTGGAGCAGTACAGCAGTCCCATGTGTTGTTCCGGGTGCCCAGACTGCCCAGCGATAAGAGGAACCCGTGGCTGGCTCACGCTCCCCTGCATAATGACACCTAACCATCGAGGGTTTGGGCACTTTCGTCATCTCTGGAAGAACTGGAGTTCTTTCCAGCCGACCTGGTACCTCCCTGCAGGCTATGCCAGGCTGGCAGAGGCACTGGATTAGATCTGATAAGGTCCCAAAGGAAGCGGTTATCTTCCCAGGGATGGCCCAATCCGCCCTTATGCGCTCTCACTGACTGGGAGTGCGAAAATCACGAAACTTACTCCTTTAAAGGGAGTTTATGATATTCTCGTGGGTGACTCCATCCCTACCCCTGCGACTAACATCATGAATTTGACCATTCAGGCGGGAATAGATGGCAAACCACTGCCTCAACTCCGGAGACAGAGCCCACCTCCTTCCTTTCCCGGGGATTTGGAATATTGGTGGGGCTCCGGCTACGTTCACAGTGGAGTAAACTTCGACCCCAAGTGTGCACGCCACGCATTCCAGTGAGCAACTACCCAGGATTCGGAGGCCCTTCTGAAGAAGCGGAGTATGAGGCTAAGTGCAAGGTTGAGTCGCTCCCATTCCATCGCCATCACCAGAGAGTAACAGCTGACACTGGCTTGAACCTATGTTCCAGGTCACAACCAAAATCCTTACTAGCGTCATTGTCCGGACCTTTATGACTTTGTGGTGGCGAGACAAAACTGCCGGGAAGCATATCTTCGCAGGCATCATCAGGCATGAGCCAATGTTTCATGAAGAGTTCTGTCTGGGGACCTAACATCTTCCCTGAGGATGAGGTCAATAATGTTCTGGCGGAGGCAACCAGAGCAAACCAGAGTCTTCGCTCCCGCTGGGGTCTTCCTTTTAAAAGGAAGTCCGCCGAGACCTCCAGACCTCAACCCAGGGAAAGGAAGAAGTTCAGGTATAAGGAAACCCCCAGGCTCCAAACTGTGCTTCAGAGCTCATGCCGGTCTCTCAGATCGGACCCAGCCTTCCCATCAAAGCTCAGCCTCAGCAGCAGTTCGTGCTGATGCAGCCACGGCTCCAACAGGCCTCTGCTCCACCAGCCTTACGTGGCGTCCCCAGCCTTCAACCGTTTGAAGAAGCCAAAGGGGCGTTTGAGGCCTCGACAAACATGCGAGGAGTAGGCAGTCTGCAAGCCTACAGGTAGGACTGCAGCCGGACCTCTCCGTGGAAGAGGGGCCGAGGAGGCAGAGGCAGTCTCTTCAGTCAATGAGTCTCCTCAGGTGAGGTTATATCTCTTCCGGGACCATTGGACCTTCAGTCCGTGGGCCACAGCATAGTTTCAAGGTCTGGGATGGAGCTGGAGCAGAGGGCCTCCTCCGCCAGTCAGGTTCCATCAACCTCCATCCAGATTTGCTGGACTTTTGTAAAGACCTTCTTCAAAGAAGGCAATGAAAAGTGAGACACTTGAAATTTCAGGCCGTCTGTTCCAGTGTCCCAAAAAGAAAGACTCAATCCAGCAAGTGAATTCTAGACTTGTCTGCGTCTCAGCTTATACATTCAATGCGACAAGTTTACGCATGCTGCGATCTACTTAGTCGGACCTACTTCCCCGTGGAATGCGTCACCACCTCAATAGATCTTTCAGGCGCATGTTATCACGTCCGGTGCGAAACTACTCTCCTTACCTAGGGTTCAGACTGAAACAAGCATACTCATTCAGAGTCATGCCATTAGACTCAACATAGCGTAGTTTTACCAAACTGGCAGAGACAGTAGTCCAGCAGCTCTGGGCCAAGGGTTATACTGGCAGCATGCCTGGATGATTGGATAATTTGGGCATCCAATGCCAAAGAATGTCGAAAAGCAACATTCATAATGATCAGCTTCCTAGAATCCTTGGGATTCCAAATAAACAGGAAGAATCCCGTCTAGTTCGGAGGCTCAGTTTCAGTGGTTAGGAATCCAGGGACCTAAACACACTGAAACTATCATGCCCATGCCGGGAAGCCAAAGCTTCTGAGCAGTTCCTCAAAAACAAAGAGCCTCTCCTTATTTTGGGAAGAAGTCTGGGTTCTCTTCAGTTACGTGTCAGTGACAGGTGCTGCTAAAAGCCAAACTGAAGGATATAAACAGGGCATAGCGGAGACAAGCCAACAGCAGAAACAGAACAAGATGTCTCTAATTCCGCTTGGTGTTGAGGAAGGGGCTTCGACCATGGTCAACAGTCAAAGAGTTTGTCAAGTCAGTACTCTCATTTCCTCCATCATTAGTGATCCATGCGGATGCTTCCTAGCGGATGGGAGGATACTCCCCAACACAAGAAAAGTTCAGGAACATGGTGATGCGACTGTATTCATGATTCATATCCAAACATTCTAGAGCCCAATGGCAGTATTTTAACACTAAAGAAACTACGTCCAACCAGACAGATTCACATCAGACTGGTACTGGACAGTGCAGTAGTTGTACACTGCATAAACGAAGGGCTCCAAGTCGAGCAATATCAATCAGGTAATGATTGCAATTTTCCTCTCTGAAACATCTTTGGCACCTGTCAATACCACCTGGCGGGTGTTCGAAATGTCATTGCGATTCACTATCAGGACAACTCCACTGGGTGGCGGAATGGTCATTGGACAAGGCATCATTCGAGTGGATTTGTCTTCCAGGTACCGGTCTCCAGGTGGACCTGGCTGCCTTACGAGAGCAACCTACAAGCTTCTAGGTATTCGTTGCTCCCCAATCTAGACCCTCTAGCTCATTCCACGGATACGATGTCAATCGACTGGAACAGGTGGCAAGGATCTATCTGTTTCCACCAATAAACCTATTAATGAAAGTTTTACATAAAACCCAGATCATTGAAAGGTCAAGTAGCATGTGGCACCCAACTGGCCGAAGAGCAATTGGTTTTCCTCTTCTTCTGAAGTTGAAACTCGGCGCAAACAGATCCCCAGTCCAAGATTGGCTTCGTGGTACAGAAGCTCGGACTGTGTCAGCTTCCTCAAGAATTCTGAATGCCTATTTATGGACGCTTCATGAAGTTTTGGCTCAGAAAGACTAACGATGATCCTATTAATACCACTGTTCATAGAATCAGACAAGGAGGAATCTGCTCTCAGACAATATGACTCAGCGGTTAAAAGTTAGCATTATTTCTGAGGAATCTGAAGCTCAGAAATAACCACGAACTAGCAATCTCTTTCTTCAGATCATTATTTGAAAGGACTGGCCACTAGTACTATTACTGCAGCAAAATCTGCTTTAAGAAAAATATTTTATGGCTTTAATATTAACCTTACAGACTCATATTTTTGGAAGTAATTCTAAAACATCGCTCGTCTTAGACCAGCAGCCCGTCCTCTGCGGTTTCCTGGTTCTTAAATGGCCAGTATAAATTAGCATCAGACACTGATACTTGAATTATGTACATACTGCGAGGTCTGTGCGAGGGAGAAAGCGTTATTTCTAGTAAGTCTAGCCTCCAGGGGCTAGAATTTCTGAACTGTCTGCTCTCTCTAGAGAACCGAACCATGTTGATTTCTCCGTCAGGAGAAGTTCTGTCTCCCGGATCTCAAGTTTCTGCAAAGAATGAGGATCCACAAAATAGATGGTCTCCTTGGAAGATTATTCCCCTTCCACAAGATCTGTCTTTATGTCCAGTTAACACTTTAACCCCTTCGCCACTGGCCTGTTGCACTGCCGATGGCAGCTTGCGTACACGCATGAATCCTTGAGTATATCAGTCATCATTTTGCTCCCACTAAACTTTCTGTTATTCTTATTTTTCATTATATTTCTTATGTAGAAAACATTGTGTACATACCTATAGATATTTTTCACCACATTGGCTATATACATATATATATATATATATATATATATATCGAAAACAAGAGGAATATTTAGTGGAAAAGTAATTGCAGAAATAGGAAATAGTAGTAAGTAGTAGAAATAAAAGTAGCAGAAAAAGTAGTAAAGTATTAGTAGATAGTATAAATAGTAATAGCAGTATATACTAGTTTTCTTACGGAAACAGTTAGTATACATCAATGAATGTTTATGGCATTGGTAATAATAATAATAATAATAATAATCATAATCGTAATAATAATAACAATAATAATAATAAAAAAATTCAACAGCAATACCACTACTACTACAACTTGTAGTAGAAAAAATAATGATAATAAAAATTACATGTGAGTGTAAAATAAAATGAAAGAAGTTTTCAAAAAACAGTACACTTTCCTGTTGACCGAAAATACTCCTCTGCCCGAGCATTCATCCATTCACACAGTGTCAATATCATCATCACAAAAAAAGCAAAATGCATCTTGTGGGCAGGTGAAGTCGGGTGTGCAAACTGAGATCCATTGTCACCCTCCGTGAAATCGGGGTGGGTCTGGCGCTTGTCACAAAATGGATCTGTTATGAACTGCAACCTTCATCGACAATGGGTTCAATGTACTTCTAAAATCTCGGTGTAGCTGTCATCCTCTAAGCTTAACTGTAACTATCACTATAATCATCTGACAGATCTGGCAGGTATTCCTACCAGGATCCTGAGAAATACTATCATCCCGACATCATGATACTGAAAAATAAAAAAAAAAAACCTGTAAAATAACTTTGCAATCAAAGGAGAAAAAAGTTTAGCATTCGAATCTAAATGGTTTACTCACAGAATCGTGACAATGTTTCATACATAACAACAGGCGCACTGACATGTGCTGCTGGAGCGATACCCCTTATATCCCATATGAATATGACATCCACGGCGACCATGGTTGCTCATTGGCTAGAATGAATAGTGGGTGGAGCTTCTGCACTCTCTAATTACTGTTTCGCCTGAAACTGTCAAGCTGAAGAAAACAGCTCTGATTTTCGAGGAGGGATGAAAGGAAGCGTATAAGCGTGCGTCGGCGGTCTTTATTACTGTACACGTAAAAAGAGCGTACGTATTATGCGTCCCGGTGTGAAGGGTTAAAGCTTATTGAAATAGAACTACAATAGAATTTCCAGGCCCTCTTTTGTTAGGGAAAATGGAGAACCATTTGTAAAGCCATCAGGCAACAAATACTATATTTCATTAAACAGGCAAGCCGGATTCAGTATCGGGTACATGATATTGGCGTTAGCCACCTCAGCTAATTATTTTTATAACATGATTTGATGACCTTAAAGTATATGGGCTGGAAATCACCAGCAGTGTTCAAACGCCACTATCTTAAGTCTCTAGAAGGCTCTTAAATATTCCACATTGGCTGCAGGAAGTATTGTTCCCCAGCCCCAGACTGGTTTATGTAACCTTAGTTTTATCCTATTGTTGTATTTCTCTCGCCACCTGCCTAGTTTACTTTTGCCCTGCCTTCTAACCTTTAGGTCAGGCCTGCTTCACAGCCTGACTCCTGGCCATTTCATGGATATCACTGTTTTAAATCTTTTGTTAACCTTAAGTGTCTTGGTGTTGGTTATTTTTATGATTTAGACTGTGTGCCTTATAATGTTAATTATGTTTTAATCACGAATGTTTTGGGTTATTAAAACACAGTGAATTTATAGTTTTATTTAGCTCCATTAGGTAATTCTTAGAGGAGCTCCACCAAGCTTTGTATGGCTGATTCTCTGTTACTATTTCACTGGGTGACACAGAGTCGGAGGCAGAAAAGGATTTTGACAAAGGAAAAATCTATTTCTGAAGACCTGTATTTTTTCAATGTTTCCAATCCTGTACTTCCTTTTCCTTCCCGAGCATACCAAGCTTGGGAGGTGCTAACTGGGATGAATAGCGGCTGGGGTGGTGGCTGGCTAGGTGCCGGAAGGTAAGGCTTTAGGCAGCTCCTCCTTTTAGGAGTTTGAGAATGGATGGAGAAATCTGTAGACTAAGATCTGTGGTAGCTGCAACCACTCACCCTCAGCATACCGACACCAACTAATGGTGCTTGATCCAGGCGTCGTAACCTCTGGCATTATGGATAGCTTTTCTGGTATATTTAGCAATATTTATACCTAGAAATGAGTGCTAATGGATCATTTCACTGGGTGACAGGTCTTCCCCAGAAATAGATTATTCCTTTGTCAAAATCCCTTTTTTGCATTGGTTTCTTTATAACATACTGTAAATTTAATGGTGAAAATTACTGGGACATGGTAAATCAGTATTTCTAAAAAGGGAAACTTATTCTCTATTTCATGTTCTGCAGTGAAATGAATAGAGGGGAAAATTCTGTTAACATAATGAAGAACATTATCAAACACTGAAGGGTTACCTTAAAAGATAAAGAAAATATCATCCACATATCTGACCCAAAAAATGAGTTTCAAAGAAGGTTCACAGCTACTAAGAATTTGTTTCCAAAACGTACATGTGGAAAACAATGCCTTAGTGGATTACAGTTTGAAACTCAACCATCGCATAAACTTGGTAGAATCGATGGTTATTTTTGGAAGCAAAGCTGTTGGTATAAAAGGACTTGTGGAGGGTGTGGCTATAAACAGTGGTTAGTCCATGGAGGGTAAGAAATCCTTTACCAAATAAGATAAGTTTACTAATGATCTTATTTCCAGAAAATATTTTAAAGTCTTTAAGAATAAGGAGTATTATAATGGTATTGGTCTTTCAGCCATACCTGATGCTGTGGTTGCCTTTTTTTCTCCCATTCAGGTAACTCAGATACTTCCAGTAAACTATGCTGCTAGTGCTCATGCTGTTGATGGTCTTCTTCAGAATGACCACATTATGGAGGTACCAGACATTCCAGGAGACTAGCAGGCTTTGCTTTATGATTTTGGGATTAATTCTAATACAGACATTGTTTATTTCCCTTCTTTGGTCTTTTGGACTGCAAAGACCAGCTTCTGCAAGGCTTTTCATTACCTGCTCCCTGCTTAAGGTTCTTACACTCCTGTCACCTCCTCAATTCAGTGGTCTCAGTGCAACTACAGGCAGTCCTTGCTCATTGGCGGCATTGGTTAATGACAATCCGGTTTTATGGCACTTGGCTAACGACATCGTTAACCAGATTTTTGGCAATGGTAAGTGGTTTATTGGCGTCGGAAGCGGTTTGTTGGCATTGTTAAGTAGTTTACGGCGTCAATAAGCAGTTTATTGGCGCTTACAACATTGTAAACACCATTTATTACCATAATTATCGGTGATTTTCAATTAGCGGTGCTCAACCGGGAACGGAACTCCTGCCATTACCCAGGGACTGCCTGCACAGCTCTTATGGTCCAAAAGCAGTCTTCTTTACTGCCTAGGCATCAGGAGCTAGATTAGTGAACTTGGCTCTCTTAGATGGGGGACATTTCAGCACTCACACATCCTAGCTGTCATTTACTATTTGCTCCTGGCCTGTCATTCCTGGACAAGAATGAGGACCCTTTGAAGATGAAATCTCACATTCTGATAAGGGAACTCTGTATTACAAATAAGGCATTATGCCCAGTTCCAGCACTCAAGGTTTACCTAGATGTCATGGCACATGTCCAAAATGGACCACTTTTCCTACATCCTAGTACAAACAAATCACTCTCTCTACAAGGGCTAAGAATTATTTTAGTGTCTAATTGAAAAGGCAGACCCTCACTCCCTAAGTCGCACGATAACTGGAACACTAGTACATCCGGGAGGCGAGTACATATGCATTATTCTAAGTGTTTCTAAAGTGACTTACCTAGTTATGCCAAATTGGGATGTTGGTTTACCACACACCCTCTTCGGCAATATCTCACAATTACCATGGCATCAAGAGGGCCCTTTGCTTTCCACTAAGGCACCTACGGGGCCAGGACTTACCATAGCACCTGTCAACAGAGTGAAGTCAAATTCATTTCACGTCATGGTATCAGTGTTCAAGGAGCACTGTCTCTGATAACCACCTTGTAAACTTGGAGACCTCTTCAAGAGAAATGCTTCCAACAAAAGTCTGGGGTGCAACCCCACCCCACATCATGTAGGAAGACCACATTTTGGAGTGATGATTGACTGACTGACTGATTGATTGATTGATTGGTTTAATGTTCTCCAGCATCTGGAACAACTAAAAACTGTCTATAGATTTTGCAGAAGACCTGCTTTTGATACAAATCTAAAAATGTCACTGGCATCATAAAGAACTTCTTCCCCAAGGACTTTGGCTAGAATGTACCAGCCATTCTTGTCTCGGGCCTTGGAGAGAAGGCTTCCCCTGAGGGCCCTAAGACCGGGGCATTCAATTAGCAAATGTCTGACAGTCAAAGGACCAGACAGTTGTCACAGTAAGGTTGATTTTCATTTACTAATAAGAACTTTTGCATGAGGTGCCAGAGCACAGTTTCCCATTTTCTGGGCATTTTGCTAAACTTCCAAGGAAATTTTACACTTCCAATTTCTTTCAATTTGTTTTCCCCAAATGTTCCTGCCACATTTTTAACAAGTGATTGGATATCTGGTAAAAAGTCATTGTAAGAAAGTCTATATTTCCTTGGAAGCATATTAGCCGCAGCTTCTTTTGCTAGTTTGTAAGCCTTTTCATTACCAGACACTCCTACATATGCTGGCACCCAATAAAATTTTACTTGTATTCCTCTACAATTCATTTTGAGTCACTAAAAATAGTGAAGTTTCCTTCATCAATTGCTGCCATTCTCTCAACAGCAATTAAAATTCCAAACAGTTCTGCCGTAAATATATGTCATGACAAGTACTGTACTTCTACAATAATAATCATTACTATATACTCCAATTCCAATGCTAACACTAGATATACAGTAGAGCCATCAGTAAATATAAAAGTTGAGTTTTTTTTAAGTTATTCATCATGTGGTAACTTCCATGGAGAGGTGGTTGTTATTTCGAATGGAAACTTCTCATTACTTGGAATGTGAGGATTATTCAAAATCTGTTTTACCCTATATCCATAGGGTTGTGGATACCTATGGTGTGCCTCATAGTACCTAAAATATGCTTTGCGGTTAGCACTCTGAATTATCATTATCATTAAAACAGTTTAACCACACCACTGAGCTGACTATAAGCTCTCATGCATGGCTGCCCAAAGGATTTGAATGAAATGCTGGGGCTCAGGCCAAGGGCCACACTGGGACCAAATAGGTCATTCAGTATGGTGACGAATGAGTGAAAATGAAATTAAAAACTCAATTTATTTTATTTTCCTAGTACATCACTCATTTTTGCAAAAGTTTAATGCTTATTAAGAAAAGACTCACTCAAAGCGTGTTATTTGATGAATGTGGACTGACTAATAGACATAATTAGTTATTTCATTTTCATCAAATGCTTCAACTTGAAATTTTCTTAAGCATCAACTAATACAAGGTTCATGAAATACTATGAAGATAAAATAAATATATTTAATTTAATTTTCTCCTCATAATTACATAATGCATTTGTGGATACAACCAACCAAAAGAATGCACTGAAATATGTACATAAAGTATACCGCCTACATTAAACGATATGTAACTTGAGTGTAAAGGCAATTATTTCAAATTGCAGGAACACAGAAGATTAATTATGAACTTCATCAAAGGAGACGTTAAAGAACTAACAAGTTGTCATTTTCATTGACATCAATGACACCAAGAGAAAAAATTTTTCCTCTCTCTCTCTCTCTCTCTCTGATCTGATTGCACCATTTGAATAAATTGACAATAACATCCCATTCAGGCATATTTATATATTTTAATTTATTTGCAATGATTGTGTGTATATATATTAAATGTCATAATAGGAATGTCTCATAACTTCTCAAAGTCTTCGCGCTTTTTGGATACACTTGTCACTTTTTAAGCCTTAGGATCAAGTGCGAAAATATAAGAAATATGATGTCCAGTTATTAAACAAACCCGCGTTACCATAATCACGACGAGTCAAGTTTTACCAAGCTGACCACGAGTACTAGGATTAGTGATGAGGCATGGCTTTTATTTTTATACCAATGAAATTAAAAATTTATGTATTTTCCGAGTATGAAAATGGATGAATAACGATTTTGCTGAATAATTATAAATCTAATATATATGCCTGAATACTTGTTATGGAATTATGGATTATTTAATCATATTATCGTATTTATTCATATGGTGCAATCAGATCATAGAGAGAGAGAGAGAGAGAGAGAGAGAGAGAGAGAAGAGAGAGAGAATTTTTTTTCTTTCGGTGTCATTGATGTCAATAAAGTGACAACTTGTTAGTATGAATACCGCCTTCTGATCAGAAAGTTCATAATTAATCTTCCTGTGTTCCTGCAGACTGATGCTAATTTTTATATAACGTCACATATTGTTTAATGTAGATGATATACTTTATGTGCATATTTCAGTGCATTAAAGAAAGGTCTTTGATTGGCCTTGCTTGTGTTCTATTCGTTAGGTTGTATCCACAAATGCATTATGTAATTTTGTTGCAGAAAATTAAATTAAAATATATATACAGTTAGAAGATCCTATTTTGCTATTACAATTACAAAAATATATAAAAATATATATATATATATATTAACATTTTATATATATATATAGTCATATATATATATATATAATACATGTAGTTAGTGAATATACATCCATACAAACACACACACACACACACATGGGCATAATTTATATATATATATAGATATATATATATATATATATATATATATATATATATATATATATATATATATATATATTATATATATATACAGTACATATATATCAGGTGTTTGCAATTACAGCCGCCCCTCCACAGAACAAATGGTCTATTAAGTTTTCTGCTATAGCCTATCTCAATCATTATTTTAAGTTTCTATTATGCTATTTTTCATTTTACATTTCTTGTATTTTCAGACTGAGTGAGCTTTACCATACAGTCATGGCTAACGACTCGGAGAAATCAGATGGATTGACCAGCAAACCAGGCTATAACCTTCAGGGAGGCCAGGGAATTATGGTGCATCCTTCATTTCAAGTTCCTGGATAGCTAAATACATTAAAAGAGACCAATCCTTTGTTAAAAAAACTGGAACAAAAATCAATATTACTGTCATCTCACAAAGTGAAAATCTTGGAAGGCCTGAAGTCCTTTCTCAGGGTCAAAAGACATCATAGCTTTACGTAAGATTGGCATTGGCTTGAACTAGAAACAAAAGGAAAGAAGAGAATTATAGTGCTGTATATCGTGAGTTGAAAAAATCTGGTATCAAGCCATTTCATGTTATCAGCATGCCCAACATCACTTAGCAACAAAGAGAACCATGCATGGTTTTGTGGTTCATTTCTTAAAGATTGGGATGAAGCTGACTTTTCTCATGTTGCCCGCATCAGGAAGCAAATCATAAAAAATGACATCATTTGGGCTGCAAAGTTGGATGATACCAGCGATGACGTGCGCTATCGCCAAGTTGTGAAATTTCTTGAATGTTTGGGAATTTTTCTCTGTTTCACAGCCATACATTTAATGTGGATCATCAAAGTAAAAGGACAGTTATGGAATGATGAATACTTCAGAGAAACTGTGCTTACTGGTGGAGTATTTCCTTTCCTCAAAGATCCTGAAAATGTGTTATCTGTTGAAGAAGTCTCATTTTTGCACATTAAGGCACCATGTTTCAAGGCTCTTCAGAAACAGGAGCTGCTTTGAAACAGTGGTATCAATTTCTTCTCGTCAAGTGAATTTCCACGTAGTTCCCCTGACCTTAATGTGTATGAAAACATTGTTAGTATCTTAAAGGATCGTGTTGAAGTGCGCTCAGTGAACTATGATGGTATACCAAGCCTCGACGACCTGCAAAGAGGTGACCAAAGTGCTCAGGAAATTGGAATTTGAGAAACAGCTTTTTTGCGATTTGCTGAAATCATACCCCCTAAGAATGCAGGCTGTGGTACAGGCAGATGGAGGCCACACAAAATATTAAATTCTCAGAGAGAAACTTAAATAAACACCTGTTCTGAATTACATTTGTTTTTGTCTATATCAATTTTAGTTTATGCTGTAGAGAGGGCCTCTAATTTCTAAAAACCTGATATATATATATATATATATATATATATATATATATATATATATATATATATATATATATATATATATATATATATATTTACCAGTTCGATTAGTGTTTGTTTTTGTTTTTCTACCAATGAAAATTGAAAGATTGATGACCATATCAAATGTATTTTCTGAGTATGAAAATGGATGAATAACGATTTTGTTGAAGAATAATAAATCTAATAATAAATATGCCTGAATGGCATGTTATGGAATTATGGATGGTTTAATCATATTCTTGTATTTATTCAAATGGTGCAATCAGATGAGAGAGAGAGAGAGAGAGAGAGAGAGAGAGAGAGAGAGAGACTGAGAGATCCGTCAATCACTGAAAAATGACAACTTGTTCTACCTTTATACCTCCTTTGGTGATGTTCATAATTAATCTTCTTGTGTTCCTGTGCCTTTACTTTAAAGTTACATGTCGTTTAATGTAGGTGGTATATGTACATATTTCAGTGTATTAATAGATTTTGTTTTAAAGAAAAATATTTATATTTAATTATTTTAATTATTTCTAACTATAACGAAAGTTCTTTGTTGCCTTGTTGGTATTCTATTCGTTAGGTTATATCTACAAATGGCATTATGGATTTTTTGTCATATACTTATAATATATATATAATTATATATATGTAATATATATATATATATATATATATATATATATATATATATATATATATATATATATATACACACATTTGCATACATTTATGCATGTATCAGTTACAAGTGAGTAGTCTGGGAATATCCTGTTTGTAACAAAGAAATTAAAATGACTTAATTTCCTACCTTTTCTCGACTTTTTCTTTTAAAGCATACAATTTTTATAGACCTTAATTTATTATTTTTAATCCATATTTTATTCTGGTTTTCTATTGTTTTCCTTCCACACTTTGGCATTCAGTAATGTTGACCATTGGCTATCAACTTAATGACCCTTTTTATCTGTTCCAGTGTGAATAATAATAATAATAATAATAATAATAATAATAATAATAATAATAATAATAATAATAATAATAATAATTATTATTATTATTATTAATATTATTATTATTATTATTATTATTATTATTATTATTATTATTATTTCTGAAATAAAATAGACAGGAAAGTGTAATCGTTTCCATGTCAACAAATCATCAACTCTGATCTGGTCACTTATGTATAAGTACAGTAATATCTGTGTTATTTTAGAGGTGCCGGTAAATATCTGCCGCAGATATCACTATAGTATCACTTAATCATACGCATGATAAAAGCTTCAATGATGCCGTCTGTGGATCTTTCCCGTAAGCTCGAAAAATATATATATACTGATGTGTGAGTTAATAATTTTAAAGATAATTTCACATGCCTATTCATTAATGAATAATTTGCTTACAGTACATACATGAACATGAACAAAAAATAAAATAAAAACTGACATGACAACAAAATTTTTGAAGACTTAATTTAAAAATTACCTCAAGAAGAATAATATGTTAGCTCTATATACCATAGCTGGGAAAAGTCATAAAAGTTTGACATTCCTCATGCAAGTGTGTTCATAGTGCCTCTTCATATGTGCAAACCCATTTTGCGTCTGTGTTCTTTAAGTGTGCTTGAATGAGTGGAGTTTTGTTAGTTCAAATATGTGCAGTTGTGTGTGAATTTATAAAATGTAGCTATTAGAAACAAGTAAAAAATGCTCCGAAGTTTCTTCAATAGCAATCTAGTTTCTCTACAGCGTATAATCAAGGCCACCGAAAATAGATCTATCTTTCGGGGGTCTAAGTATAATGCTGTGTGAGCCGCGGCCCGTGAAACTTTCAGCCATGGCCCGATTGTGGCCTGTCCTATAGCGTTGCCAAGCGCACGATCATGGCTAACTTTAACCTTAAATAAAAAAAAAAATAATCAGGCTAGAGGGCTGCAATTTGGTATGTCTGATGGTGAGGGTGGATGACCAACATGTCTATGCAGCCCTCTATATGTTCGTTTTTAAGATCTGAGGGCGGACAGACAGACAAAGTCATCTCAATAGTTTTCTTTTACAGAAAACTAAAATCAGTGGATATCCAGACTGTTCTAATCCCATTTTTCAACCAAAGATTTCTTCATCCTAATCCTTACAAAAGACTAACCTGAAACCAATATACGAATCGAATCTATCCTAACTCCATTCCCCTTCCCAACTGCCCAACCCCGCCCCACCATAAATAATTAATCCAGAGTTAATAAACATAATTTCTTTGATTTCTTAAATTTCCTTCCAATTTCGTTTCACATAAAACTTATACAGTCCTCATTTTCTTCCTCGGAAGAGAGATTTGGCTAATGTGCTTGAACTTAGTCCACTGTTTCTGAGAGAGAGAGAGAGAGAGAGAGAGAGAGAGAGAGAGAGAGAGAACGGAAATTAAGGCGTATTATTCACGATGTTATCAGGGAGTGAAAGTCATACTTCTTATTTGAGTTTGTGCCGTTGTCTTGTTTCGTGTTCATATGGATTTATGCTTCTCGTTTGTTAATATTATTTGATCTTTCCTAGATAGCGACCCCTACAGGTTTTAACCCGGTATGTATCCACCTTTGCGGCGTGTTTAGTAAAAGCCCGTTGGGGATTACCGTAGAAACATAAACAAGACTGTAAATATCATAAAGATAATGACCCCCAAGAAATATTAGTCCTACGTAATGACCTCCGAAAACCCTTGGGGGTCACTATCTAGGAAAGATCCATATTATTTTCCTAGCCAAGAGCGTCACCAAATTCCGAGTACGCTAAGTCATATGATTCAATACGTTCATCTGAAAAAATTACTGTTACACGTTCTGGTTGGAATCACAAGTTTTACTGAAAGAAAATAAAAAACCGCAAATTCAAATATAGAAAAACTTGAAATATAACCTCAACAATCCCTCATAAAACTCCATGAATTGAATTCTAGTAAAATCCCAATTGTTGAAATAAATATCAACTCAATGATTCTACTCCCGTAAAGAATGTGTTGTCGTCAGAGTGCCTCATTTGGTACAACGCAGGCATTATTTAAGGATCTTTGCAGCGTCCCTTCGGCCTCTGGCTGCAACCCCTTTTTTTCCCTTTACTGAACCTCCGTTGAAATTTTTTTCTTTCATCTAACTGATTCCACCCTCTCCCAAGAATATGTCAACATTATTTTCAGCGCTGAATAACCTCATAGGTCCCGGCGCTTTGGCCTTTAAAGACATCCCTATATTCCCATTCCAATTTTTTAGTTCTGCATTCTACAATAGTAAAGATTATCAAAAATAGAGCATGGAGTTGGAACCACTTCGGACCTTTTATAATACAAAAACAATCTCAGGAAAGGCAAAATCATAATGAGAACATCCCTCCTTTATTGTCCAGATTGTTCAAAGGCAATAATAATTATAAAAAAACCTTTGATTTATTGATATGGGAGAAATGGTCTTACCTCTGGAATAAGTCCTAATTTCTGGCAATTTAGTTGACTGAAGGAGTCTTGTCATCAAATTTTTCCGGATTTTTGGGTCAATAACATTTATTTCTTTGCAAGGTTGAACGTTGGATAAATGCCCACTAATAGCTTTGGATGGCTGGAATTCGTTTTCCTTACAGGTTTTTGAGAATAGCTCATGTGCGTTTTTCGTTCTTTTACGAAAATGTTTTACCTTCCTTTAAAGTTTCACATTGTCAACCTCTTCTTTTTACTTTCCTATATGAGTGATAAATGTTCTCAAGTATAATCTTTAACTGACTCTGGAGGCTAACTCTGAAAGATAAAATTATTTATAGGTATATAAAAGAAACATTTCAATACATATAAAACTGCGTCAATAAATTTGACTGCTCAACATTTTAGGCATCTATTTTTTTATTTTTGCAAAGCAGGAAAAATCTTCAAGCTAATTTATATGAGGAGACAAGTCGATCTTCTTAGCCCTCAGACACAAATTCAGGTGTAGAGTTGTTTACACCAAAACAAACAGGTAACTCACATGGCTGACTGACCCCTCTGAGATTTCGAATAAGGTATAGTCATGAAAGACATTATTCATAATTTCATCTACCCATTATTATAACAAAAAAATTAATTTACGTAACATCATGAAGCCCGTCACTTCAAAATTGCTCTTATGGGCGTCACTAATCCTCCAGTTGTTCTATTAGGAGCTTGTTAACCCTGGACAGGTAGCCTTGTGCCATTTTAGACACACGCAGGTTACGCAAAACCCATTTTTTCGTTGTGCGCAGCGTCCCCTTCAAGTAGGTGGACTCATTTTTCTGGAATAGCTAGTCTTTGTCGAGCTGACATGGAGAGTAGACTTGCCGCACTTGAAGTCCGCCACGAACACAGTATTTTCGGCGCCGAAAGTTTCTTTTGTGTATATTTCAGCACTACCTTACCTTGTACGTAAGTAAAAGTGATTTTCAATACTTTTGTAAAATTTATTGCTGCATCATTGTTATTTGGACTATAGTGATAATTTTCGGTGGAAATATTAATGGATGGTTGCTCTACATAGACCAACTGCCATTTTGGAGATTGCTCATGGCCAAGATGGTTTTTTTGGTACTTTTCTAATTTTCCATTTTTTCATGTTTGCAGGTTTCGCCATGTCGAGAAGAAATTTCGTGAAGGAGGAGGACTACAATAAGCTGCTTTTTTCTGAGGATGACACCAGTGATGTGGAGGACCCCTCTGAGATTGTTATCGAAGCAGACAGGGTGTTTGATGACCTGCACAACGCCCACACGTGGGAGGATGAGGAAGCAGAAGAAGTCACTCATGAAGACTTGGAAGACGAGTTGGAATGCCTCGCACCCCAGGAGAACGAGCCTTCTACGTCGAGGGCTGCAACAGCTTTTGCCCTTCCCCTTAGCCCCTCTGAGTTACGAAGCAGGAAGAGGAGGAGAGGACCACTACATCCTGCAGCTGGTGAAGCCCTCAAGAAGTTACCACAAGACATATACAGAGGAAGGGACAAAACAGTTTGGCACTCAGAGCCAAACCCTGCCATGCCATCTATTTCAAGGAGTGACAACATTGAGGAGGGTGCTCCTACTACAAACACACTAACTGCTAAGACACCCTTGGAGGTGTTTTCGTTGTTCATGAACGACCCCTTGCTGGCAGAAGTGTGTATGCATACAGGTGACAAAATCACTTCCTTGCGTGATAAAGTGAAACGCCAAAACAACCCCACCTTCAAAGACCTCCAACTCATGGAACTGAAGGCACTACTTGGTGTGCTTATCATGGCAGGGGCACGCAAGGACAACCACCTCACTACAGAAGAGATGTTCTCCCAGCATTAGGATGCCCCTTCTACAGGAGTGCCATGAGCGAGCGGCGCTTTGCATTCCTCATGAGGTCCTTATGGTTTGATAATGCTGGCACAAGGACAGACCGTCTGAAGACGGACAAGTTCGCCCATATCAGGGAAGTTTGGAATACTGTCATCTGGCACTGCATAGGCAACTACTCTCCAGGGCCTCATCTTACTGTAGATGAACAACTGCTAGCCTTCAGGGGACGTTGCAACTTCCGCATGTTTATTCCAAACAAACCAGCAAAGTAAGTAAATGTTTTCTTCTGTGAATATTTGTAAATATTTTGTATCATTAATTATCATTATCAGTAATACTTTTTTGTTTTACAATTTTTCAACATTTCTGTTATTTCATTATAACAAATCTTTCAAGTTTTGATTTATAACTAATGTTAGTTTTCTTCTTTCCTCTTTAGGTATGCTATCAAATTGGTCATGGCTTGCGATGCAGAAACACATTATATGTGCAATTCAATCCCCTACTGTGGCAAGACCACTGTTGCTGACAGGGTCATATCGCTGGGGGAGTTTTTTACTACAGAGTTGGTCAAGCCCTTCAGGACGTCGGGGCATGTTGTTACCACCAACAACTGGTTTACATCCCTGCCCTTAGCAAAGAGCCTGCAGAAATATAGGATGCACTTGGTAGGCACTATTCGTCCTAAACCCTACATGCCTCTGGAATTGCTAACATTTCCAATGGAGTTGGGACAGTCGGTTGCTGTCTACAACTATGAAGATAAAGCAACCCTGATGTGCCAACGTGTGACGTCAACCAAGAGGATGCAGATTTTATCCACAGTCCACCATCAACCCACACTTGTGGAACGTCAGAAGACGCACATCCACATGTACTATAATGCAACCAAGGAGGGTCGACACTTTCGACCAGCTGTGTGCTGCCATGACCTGCAGCAGGAAGACCCATAGGTGGCCCTTGTGTGTCTTCTTTGGCCTACTCAACATCGTGGTCAATAACGCCTTCATAACATATCAGCACCGACCAGAAAATGCCAAAGTTTCCCGAAGAAAATTTGCTATGGATTTGGCACTTGAACTTTGTCGTCCCTGGGCATTCAACCGCCTGCAGCAGAAGAGATATCTTCCAAGGGATGTCCCATCCCTGATTTGTTCTGTGTTTGAGGTGGAAGACATCACCGTTGCCGCAAATGAAGGCCAGGGACGATCTGAAAAGCGGCAGAGATGCCATCTTTGCCCTTCCTCCTCTAATGCGAGATCAAAAATTTTGTGTAGCAACTGCAGGAAGACAACCTGTGCCCACCACCTGAAGTACACCTGTGAAAAGTGCTCCAATTCCTGGTAAGTGTTCCCAAATTATTATTATTATTGTCTATTGTTTATTTTTTATTATATATTACATTTAAAAAACATTTAACATAAAAATAAAACCTTTTAAGCCATGTCATACTCATTTTTACATGAAAAATAATTTGGCGCTGGATGGCAGAGTGTGGTGCCATCCAAATGTACCTGTTTTTACCATTTATAGCTTTCAAATTATTTTATTTTATTTTTCCATGATTTTAGATGCTTGCAGAATACTTACAAAAATTTCATCCAAATCCATAAAGATTTAGTGGTAGAAAAAAATATTTTGTTATGCAAAGTTTTCTATTGATTTAAAAAAAAAAAAACATATATTTCTCCTCTTTCCAGATTTTGCAGTTTTGAGCTATCACAGCCTGACTATTCTCAAAATGGTGCTCAACCCTTCGTCTTTCAAGCCTGCCTCGTATTTCAAAGAATTCTGAACCTCAGGATACTCTTTTGTAGTATAAATGTATGTAATTTAATTTTGATACTTATTGTCAGATTTTGAATAAATAGGGTATTGTTTTTATTACTAGAGTTTTTTCTCCTACACCAGTAGAAAGAAGAGTACTTGCTCAGTAGTTTAAAAAAAAAAAAAAAAAAAAAATTGGTCCCATACGACCCGAGTAGTCGACAGCCAAAGTTCGTGTGTCTAAAAGTACACTACCCTACCTGTCGTGTGACAGGTTTCCGAGGCTACCTGTCCAGGGTTAAGGGTCATCAGTCCATCGAGATCAGGCCCAGCACTGAGGGCACGGCCTGACATAAAAATTTCCCCTTGCTCAACCATGTCGGGTACTCTAGTTTTACAGCTGGAGTGGCATGCCATCCAACTCCACCCTCCATCAAGTTTAAAAGAGCAGTGAATTTTGTAATCAGATACCATGCCAAGATTGTCAATGAAAGAGGAAGAAGGGAAGGAGAAAATTAATAGGAGGAGGAGTGAAAGGGACGAGGTTTCCCAACAATTAGTTGAGCCCACTCCAGAGATTGAAGACAAACAGTGATTTCAATCCCTGCAGCAGGCACCCAAGCCCCCCCCACCTCAACAAGGGGTTGGGATCAGGGGGTAGCAGCCTGAAACTTCACATGCACTGTTTACTGACAAAACAAAGGATGGCCATGACTTCGTCTAGCTGCTTTCATTGTGCAGTGGAATTGTTCTCTGCTTTTCTTATAGATGGTTATACAGGCAGTCCCCCAATATCGGCGGGGATTCTGTTCCCGATGGTGTGACGATAACTGAAAATCGCCGATAACCGAAAATTGTCGATAAAAGTGCCACTGTTAAGTGGGGATCAGCACCAATAACTGAACATATCGGCCCTGAAAATCCAGTTTTCATCATCACTAGACAAGCGCTGTAAAACCATGTCGCCGATAACAGGGGACTGCCTGTATTCTCATTTGTGCAGCGTCTACGACATATGGTCAGTGCCCTCCTTGTAGCCTGATGCAAGGCAGTTAGTTCTGATGATCACCACAGGACTGGTTGCCATTGAATAGAGTTAATTCCTGCTGTATGAAGTGTTTCATTGAGAAAGTCAGTAGCATCATCTACACTTTGAAATTCATCTGAATTCCTTTCTGCATCACTTAACTATTGGAATTTCTTCAAGTCTGCTTTTTCAAGCAACCATTGTCATTATATCAGAATAGGTGGGATTTTGTTGGTATTGATAATAATTGGTGCATGATCACCTGCATGCCAATTTCTGATAATAGATTAAACCTCATATTCACAGATGTTCCAGCTATTGTGAAGTCCAAGGTCTGTGAATATATGGGCACTTTTGATCATTGTGCCATTGAAATGGACATACCTGTCAGTCAGTATATTTCTAATGCCACCATTGGAAAAATGATCTGGCTGAAATCTAGAGCCAATTGGAATTGCATTATTGAAGCTTGTCAGGCATTTAATATTTCAGATGCTATATCAGACCATGACCCCAAGAAGTTAAATATAATGCTGATGACTATTTTGATAAGATATGTCCCTAGAAAGGTCATCAAATTTAGGACAAATGACCAGCCATGGTTTGATGATACATGCAGATGCATCTACCATGACAAAAAGACCAAATTCAATGAATGGCAACGAAACTGTTCAAATGAAAATTACACTATTTTTGTCATCTTGCCATACAGCCATGAGAAATTACAATAATTCCTTGAAGTGGAAACGAATTACTCAGCCTCATTTATGGTGGACCAAATTGGCATCATCTATCTTTGAGTCAGGCTCATCTTCCATTTCACCATTACTAACAGATGATGATAGATTGGTTAATGGCCCTAGGGAAAAGGCTGAACTGCTTCAGTGAGCTTTTGAAGCTAAGCAATTGGCTGAGGATGTCCCTCTCCCTGATACTTGTTATCCTGAACCTATTCTTACAAGATTTGCATTTTGCTCCAGGGATGTTATGAAAATTCTGGATAATCTTGATAGCTAGATGTGGAGAAGATCATCATGGTTTCTTCCCTCTGCTTTTTAAAAAGTTTATAGTTAGTGTGTTGTCTCCCAAGATTAGTAGATTCTACAGATTTTTATGTCGACATAATATCTTTGCGGATGAGCGCAAGTTTAGTAATATAGTGCTTATTCCAAAGAATGGCATATCTGCAGACTGCAGTAACTACAAGCCAATCTCTGTTCTCCCGGTGTTACTCCAAAGTTGCCGAA